>NC_053164.1:144986835-145151835 GCF_016835505.1 Polypterus senegalus
GAGGTCCCAGGACTCTAAAGACTTGGACCTTTGTCCTTTTGCATAGGTGTCAGGAGCGCCACACACCCCTTTCCAGCGACCTCATGACCTCCACATGCTCTCCCAATTAGTCTACTGACTTTATAGGAACAGTCACCAGAGACATGAATGTCACTGCCAAGGTAAGCAAACTTCTCGACAAGGTTAGGTTGACACTCCCTTCGCAGACAGACACACTGCTGATGGCTGTGCTCAAGAGGTTGTTAAAGGCCTGGATCTTGGTTTTTATCCGGGACACTTGCAAGCCCAGACACTCAGATTTCTTGCTCAGCCTCTCGAGTGCCCTGATCAGAGCCTCCATTGACTCCGCGAAAATCACAGCATCGCCAGCAAAGTCAAGATCTGTGAATGTTTCTTCATTAATAGATGCCCCAAACCCACTGGACCCCATGACCTTGCCCAACACCCAGTCCATACAAGCATTGAACAGAGTAGGAGCAGGAACACACTCCTGATGAACCCCAGAATCAACTGAGAAAAACAGAGAGGTTCTGCCTTCACTTTGCACAGCACTCACAGTACCAGTGTATAGGCCTGCCATGATATCCAGCAACCTTAAGGGGATCCCGCGATCCCTCAGGATGAGTCGAACACTTTACAAAAATCGACAAAGGCTGCAAAGAAACTCTGCCAATTTTTGCGTTTGCACTCCATGAGAACCCTCAGTGCCAGGATGCGGTCGATGGTAGACTTTTTAAGCGTAAAACCAGTTGCTGGTAGGTGAGCAAGTGATCACATATCCTATTGAGAACGACCCTAGCAAGGACCTTACACGGCACTGAGAGCAGTGTTATCCCCCTGTAGTTGCCGCAATCCAGGAGATCACCCTTCCCTTTCCAGATAGGAACGACAAGTCCCGTTTTCCAGTCAGTAGGGATGATGCCAGTCTCCCAAATGAAACCAAAGATTGCTTGCAATGCCAGGAGGACAGCCTGGAGAAGCTCACCCCAGATAACACGGATCCCTGTAGCCTTTCCTTCCCTCAGCTGGTTGACCACCTATGCAATCTCAGTAAGACGCGGGTGGTTCACAGCTAATTGGAGGATCAGCCTCAAGAACCGTGAACCCAGAGATATCCAACGTCCTAGCCGGAGGACCAGCTTTGAACAACTGCTCAAAGTAGCCAGCCCAGCGGGTCACAACTGCAGTGTCATTTTGTAGTCATTAATAGAATATATGATAGTGTTCGGTGGTTAATAAAACAATATAATACTATCCAAAGGAGGCAGTATACATATATCAATCGACACACGCTGCACACAGGCAAGCGGGCAGTGAGAGTGGAGATAAAGATGCTAGATAGATTGTATACAACAGCCAAAAATAGAGACCACTTGGTAACAGTATTTGCTATAATGAATGAAAGCATGAATTAATCAACATAAATAACCACAATCGACATTTTAAACTTAACGATTTACTTAAGAAAAAAGAAAAAAAAAAACACCCCAGCACACAGAAAGCAGACGCTTGCAGGCAGGCAGAGTGGCGAAGGTTAAAAAGAAAAAGAAAAAAAAAAAGTAACACTTCCTCCCCAGCTGGGAATCGAACTCGGATCTCTGAGACACGGTAAGCATGCCGGGGTGTGAAAAGCAAATCTTAGTGCTACGCCACGGAAGCTATTGTAGCATTTTTTTAACCTTTTGTGAAAGTGTTTATTTAATCTTTGGAAATCAGGCTAAACACATTCAATAGTTTATGCTTATGTTTTGTAACATTTATTATTAAAATATGAAAAAGTTTCTGTTTTAACAATGCGTTTACACAGATTACTGTAGAAACGGAACACACATGAAATGCATGTGTTCCAAATAACGACCTATTATTTCCACTCTAAAACTCCAGCAGTTGGGTCACTCCCAGATAATCAAACAAGGCATGAGCTGGGAAAACTTAATGATCGTTCTGCGACGGTGGGGGATGGAATAGCTGGCTTCTTGCTGCACTTCTTAATCGGCACATTTAGAAGACAAAAGACGGTGGCGGAGAAGTGAGAACTGTTTTAAGGTGGGCTGGATCTCCGGGTTTTTTCGTAGACTCTGGTGTTAAATGTCTGGTTTGTCACAGAACCACTCTGTTAAGTTTGTAACATTTGCTATTGTAAAATTTATATTTGTCATTTGCTGGTTAAAAAATATTATTAAACAGTGGTATTTATCAGATGAGTAAAATTTATTCAAATCTCAAATGTCACAAACACGTTGCTTTATTTTCTCAAAGCTGTCCCTCCTTTTTTACATTTGTACCAACATTAAAGCTTCCTGCGTGAAATCAAAATTGTCAGTTTTGCACTAATCCTATATTTCAGAACTCCTGTAAATAAACCTTTGTTTTGCTGTTTTCAATGTTTCTTATGTGATTAATCACATTTTGTTATTCCTTATGCCTGTTTACAAATCCACAATATGAAAATTAGCTGGACTGTCTTTACCTGTACACAATAAATTTAACTACATTTAATTGCATTCTTCAATGTACCATTCAGTTATATTTTTTCTTTAACTCGTGCGTTGTACTAATGAACATTAGTTTGCATTAAAAAATGTATGATTCAAATTCAGTGTTTACAGATTTGTATTTAGCAATGAAGTATGATGTTTTGCGTGACCAGCTAATTGTGTGTTTTGGTGATTATGTGATTCTGTTAATAAAGCATATGTTGTATTATTAGGACGATGCATGTTTTCCTGTGAAGCATTGAAACATCAAATAAACTTTTTATTTTGGTATTAACAATTGAAGCAGCTCATAGCTTAACCAGCATAGAGAAGCCAAATAGCCACTTTGTTTGAATCTTGCCTCAGTGTTTACTTGCTACATCTGTTGTTAGTGCTGCCAGTACTCCTACATTCCATACCCCTGTATGCATAACTGTGGAAGCATATGAGTAGAAATAAAAACATGATCATAAACTGCATATGCCAGTTTGAAAATGGACAAATTTGCAGAAAATCAATTTAGGGCAATGTATTAAAATGGCAATAGATGGACTGAAACATAATGTTTCAGAAGTGTTCTATTGGATTTAGGTCAGGCGAGTGTGAAGGCCAGTCAATGGAATCAATTCCTTTATCCTTCAGGAAGTGCCTGCATACTCTTGCCACATGTGGCCGGGCATTGTTGTGCACCAAGAGGAATCTAGGACCCACTGCACCAGTATAGGGTCTGACAATGGGCCCAAGGATTTCATCCTGATACCTAATGGCAGTCAAGGTGCCGTTGTCTAGCCTGTAGAGGTCTGTGTGTCCCTCAATGGATATGTCTCCCCAGACCATCACTGACCCAACACCAAACTGGTCATGCTGAACGATGTTACAGGCAGCATAACATTCTCCACCGATACTCCAGTCCATTTCATGTCTGACATGTCTGACACATGTACTCAGGGTGAACCTGCTGTCATCTGTGATAAGCACAGGGTGCCAGTGGTGGACCTAAAAATTCTGGTATTCTATGGCAAATGCCAATCGAGCTCCACGGTGCCGGACAGTGAGCACAGGGCCCACTAGAGGATGTTGGGCCCTCAGGCCACCCTCATGAAGTCTGTCTCTGATTGTTTGGTCAGGGACATTTCACACCAGTGGCCTACTGGAGGTCATTTTGGAAGGCTCTGGCAGTGCTCATCCTGTTCCTCCTTGCCCAAAGGAGCAAATATCAGTCTTGCTGATGGGTTAAGGACCTTCTACGGCTCTGTCCACTTTTCCTAGAGTAAACTGCCTGTCTCCTAGAATCTCCTCCATGCCCTTAAGACTGTGCCGGCAGACACAGCAAACCTTGTGGCAATGGCACATATTGATGTGCCATCCTGGAGAAGTTGCTACCTGTTGTTTCCTGAGGATGCATTAGCTCTCTTGGAAATGTGTTCTTTTAAAATTGTGGCATATTAAATAATTAAACAATATCATAATATACCAGAAACGGCGATATCCCTCCCATCGTGATTACGGCGGTACAAGAATCACATGAGACAAAATATCTTTTAGCTTACATTTACTGACGTTTTACGCGGTTACAGACGGGGAGGCATATGGACAGACTTTTATCCAGGTGGGAAATCTGGATCAACACAGTCAGCCATTTTCTCCGTCCCCACGCTGGGAGGTTTTTCAACAACTTTGTGTCGACACAGCCTCGAAGGGTCTGGCTACTGTCCAGACCTTTTATACGGTTCTTCTTCAACTTGCTGGTCCTTTCTGTCTCCAAACAAGGGCTGAATTCCTCTTCCACAAAATACAGAAATATCATAGTGCTTACATGCCGATTCTCATTCTCCCAATAAGGAAAGAAGATTTGTGCTGATAGAGGACAGAAATACCCTAACCTGTGTTTAAGCTGACTATACAAGCCTCCAGTTGTCTTTGGCTATCTAATCCAATGCTTGGCTAGCAATTCTAACTGCTGAGCCCCTGTGTGCCACAGTTAACATGCACATGTGAATAAAACTCATAACAGTATTGTCCAGATACAGTGACATAAAGAAACATGTAGTATAACACCTGTGCAACCTCTGTAGTGTCTAGATATTACCTCATGCTAACCAGTAGTGACACTGACCGTAGCCCAATGCAAAACTAGTGAAAAAAGTCAGAAAAGATGAGAAGGGAAAAATGTCTGTGGGGTTGTCTTATTGTTGCCCCTCTAGTGCACCTGTTGTTAATTTCATTAACAACAAAGCAGCTGAAACTGACCCCCTCTTGTACTTAACTCACCAGATCAATATCTTAGAAGTTTCATTGACTTGATGCTATACTCTGATTAAAGTGTTCCTTTAATTTTTTTGAGCAGTATACCGTATATACTCTCAGATATATTCTCCTGCCGATAAGTCGGGACTTGATTTTACAGTATAATTTCTGGTATATTATAATGTTGGTCGTATAAGTTGAATGCAAAAAACTCTTCCTATCAGTACACTTCTTTTACTTTGGTTAAATTCTAGAAAAAAAGCACTTGTTTTGTGATATCTGTGTCTTTTTGTTTATTTGATATGATTTTTCCAATTGAGCAAGATAAGTCTATGTGCCAGTAGTGTAGTAAAGGCAATTACAGTTTGTTTGTCCTTCTCCACTTTAATCCCATCTGGAAGTGCACCGAACACAGATGTTATTGGATTAGGAGGGATTGGGACACCAAGGCTGTCTGAAGGGAAATTAAAGATTTTGGTCCAAAATGATGTTAATTTGGTGCAGGCCCAAAACATGTGGTCTAGTGAGGCTGGAACTTGATTCCAGTGTTCAAGTTGGATCTTGCCCTGGAAACATTTTGGACAATTTTAAACGAGAGAGATGCACGTGATATATAATTTTGAGTTGAATACTTCTGTGCTTTGCAGGGAAGGGAGGGACTGTAAAATAGTTTTAAATATTACGGAAATGCTGTCTGAGTCCTTGAGACTGAGCAGTATTTTTTCCAGCATAGAGGTGGGTGGGAGGTGAGGAAAATTGGGCAAATTCTGTTTAACAAAGTTTCAAATATGAAGGTAGTGAAAGAAATGTGTTGCTGGAAAGTTACATTTGGAGTGTAATTGTTCATTGGCTGCAAAGACGTTGTCTATGTACAGATCTCCAAGTGATTTAATCCCAAATGTTATCCAGGCTTTAAAAACTGCATATGTTTGAGAGGGTGGAAAAAGGTGGTTCTTGTGCAGAGGTGCCACAGATAAAATCTTCTCTATCTTAAAATACCTCCTACATTGGTTCCATATTCTGAGTGAGTGAAGCACAATTGGGTTGTCAGTATATTGGCGAAAACTTGTATTTATTGGGGTGCATAGCAAGGAATATAAAAGAAGTACTGCAGGATTTTATTTCCATTGCGGACCAAGCCTGTGTATGTTCATTTGTGTCAATGTCCATGATTTTGTAGTTTGTATGTTTGCTGCCCAGTAATAAAATTTAAAGTTAGTTAGTGCCATGCCACCTTCTGCATTAGGTCTTTGTAGGGTCGCCCTTTGGATATGTGGATGTTTTGAATTCCAAATAAATGAGGTTATGGTTGAATCTAATTTCTTAAAAATGATCTGTTGATGTATATTGAAATGTTTTAAATAAAAAGAGAAGCTTAGGAAGGTTATTCATCTTAACAATGTTAATTCTTCCAGCTAAAGTCAGATGAAGGGTTGACCATTTATGCAAGTCTTGCTTAATTTTTTCCATACAGAATTTTGTTGATAGAGCTTGATATTTACTTGTGATGTTTACCCCTAGGTATTTAAACTGATCTGTGATGATAAAATGGAAGGTGTCCAATCTACTATTATATGCTTGAGAATTCACTGGGAAGAGCAAACTTTTATTCAGATTGATTCTGAGACCAGAAATCTTTTGAAATTCTGTAAGTGCTGTTAGAACTGAAGGAGCAGTATTTTGTGGATCTGATATATACAGTACCATATCATCTGCATATAGAAAAACTTTTTGTTCCAGTCATTCTCTGATAATCCCCTTTATCTCAACAGCATTTTGACAATGAATTGCCAGTGGCTCAATGGTGATTGCAAAAAGCAGTGATGAGAAGGGGCATCCTTGTCTGGTACCAGACTGAGTTTAAAGTAGTCTGAATTAATGTTGTTAATACAAACTGAAGCTTCTGGATTGGTATACAGTAGTTTAATCCATGCACAAATGTTCAGGCCAAACCCAAATCTCTCCAATGTAATGAAAAGGTAGTTCCATTTAAACATGTCAAATGCTTTTTTTGCATCCAACGATAATATCATCTCCGGGGGGTTTGACTTTGTTTGTGAATATATTACATTAAAAAGTGTCTGCCTTTAATAAATCCAGTTTGGTCTTGTGATATTACCGAAGGCAGCACTATTCTATCCTTCTAGCTAGGACTTTGGAGATTATCTTCACATCGTTTTCAGAAGTGAGATTGGTCTGAACGATGTACATTATAATAAGTCCTTATTTTGTTTAGTAAAGACGGTAATTAATGCTTGGCGAAAATTTTGAGGTAGGTGGTAAAGGTGCTGGACTGGCCAAGCATGTCTCCAGACCTAAACTCTGTTGAGCATCTGTGGGGCATCCTCAAATGGAAGGTGGAGGAGCGCAAGGTCTCTAAAATCCACCAGCTCCATGATGTTGTCATGGAGGAGTGAAAGAGGATTCCAGTGGCAACCTGTGAAGCTCTAGTTAACTCCATGCCCAAGAGAGTTAAGGCAGTGCTGGAAAATAATGGTGGCCGCACAAAATATTGACACTTTGGGCACAATTTGGACATGTTTCACTTAGGGGTGCACTCACTTTTATTGCCAGTGGTTTAGACATTAATGGCTGTGTGTTGAGTTATTTCGACCGTTATTTTGGATATCTTGCATGTTCCATCCATTGGCCACAGAATGTTTACTGAATCTGGGGAAAAACCACATTCTTATTACTAATTAGTCAGCTGACACACAAAAAGATTCACATACTGTTCATAGACACACATACAGGTGCTGGTCATAAAATTAGAATATAATGACAAAGTTGATTTATTTCAGTAATTCCATTCAAAAAGTGAAACTTGTATATTAGATTCATTCATTACACACAGACTGATGTATTTCAAATGTTTATTTCTTTTAATTTTGACGATTATAACTGACAACTAATGAAAGTCCCAAATTCAGTATCTCGGAAAATTAGAATATTGTGAAAAGGTTCAATATTGAAGACACCTGGTGCCACTCTCTAATCAGCTAATTAACTCAAAACACCTGCAAAAGCCTTTAAATGGTCTCTCAGTCTAGTTCTGTAGGCTACACAATCATGCGGAAGACTGCTGACTTGACAGTTGTCCAAAAGGCAACCATTGACACCTTGCACAAGGAGGGCAAGACACAAAAGATCATTGCTAAAGAGGCTGGCTGTTCACAGAGCTCTGTATCCAAGCACATTAGTAGAGAGGTGAAGGGAAGGACAAGATGTGGTAGAAAAAAGTGTACAACGATAGGGATAACCTGGAGAGGATTGTGAAACAAAACCCATTCAAAACTGTGGGGGAGATTCAGAAAGAGTGGACTGCCGCTGGAGTCAGTGCTTCAAGAACCACCACGCACAGACGTATGCAAGACATGTGTTTCCTCTGTTGCATTCCTTGTGTCAATTCACTCTTGAACAAGAGACAGCGTCAGAAGCGTCTTGCCTGGGCTAAAGACAAAAAGTACTGGACTGCTGTTGAGTGGTCCAAAGTTATGTGCTCTGATGAAAGTAAATTTTGCATTTTTGCAGGTTTTCGTTCCAACCCCATTACTTAATTAGAAACCAATTCAGACTCAATGTCCCATACCTCCCTCGGGACGTGGTCGAAGTTCTTCCGGAGGTGGTTGTTGAAGCTGCTTCTGACAGGGTACTCTGCCAGACATTCCCAGCAGACCCTCACAACAAACTTATGCCTACCAGGCCTGACCGGCATCTTACCCCACCATCGAAGTCTACTCACCATCAGGTGGTGATCAGTTGACAGCTCCGCCCCTCTCTTCACCTGAGTGTCCAAGACATGTGGCCGCAGGTCCGACAACACGACCACAAAGTCGATCATCGAACTGAGGCCTAGGGTGTCCTGGTGCCAAGTGCACATATGAACACCCCTATGCTTGAATATGGTGTTCGTTATGTACAATCCGTGATCGCTAGGGTTCAGATCGAGGGGGCCATTCCTCCCTCGAACAGCCCCCGAACACACCCACCGTCCCATAATCTGACTCTAACTAACAGCAGCAGTATAAATTCACACCGATCGAACGCTGTTCGTTTTCAAATAATATTGCACTAGTGCGACAATGTTTTCTGATTGGTACTATTCAGGTCATAAAATGATTTCTTCAAAATGTCACATATATTTTTCTTTCTTTTTTGCATGGTGCTGTGCTGACATAATGCACCAGAAGGCGTAAGCTTATTCAATGCGACAGGAGCATGCAGTTGGCCGGTGTGTGCTATAACACACTTGACTTGGCGGCGATCAACGCACATATACTGTGCAAGACATGCAATGGGGCTACTGAGAAAAGAAGAGTGTTCATGGCTCAATAAAAGGCAATAGATAAAGCAAAAGAGGATGCAGCATCGACATGCCTCTGTTCCAAGGCCGCCACTTCCCCGGCCTCTTCAGTGTAATAGTAACCACAGCACAGAGAAAAGTGCGTACATTGCAACAGGTACACATGTCGTAAATGTAGAAAGGACGGTCCTTGTGTGTGGGGGAACTGTTAAAATTTTAATCTGATGATTGATTGCATATAACGTGGAACTGAATTCTCTGTACAGTTCTTTCCTCTGCTTGTCCTGGAGTACAAAAGAAACAGTACTGTACACCAAAATATGGACACTGGTAAGATCGGGGGAAAAAAAAGTGCTCACTGATTACCAGCACAAGATGTTATGCAATGAATATGAATAATGTTGCACCAGTGCCACAATGTTTTCTGAAATTTACTATGCAGGTCAAAAAATGAGTTATTCCAAATATCATATATACATATGTTTCTATTTTTTTCTCAGTGTGGCTTTGTCATCATGGACCGCAAGGTACATACTAATTCAGCGTGAACAGGAACACTCAATAAAACTGAATAAAAAAAAAAAAATTCAAGTGGCGGTGAGATACAAAACAGACAGATTCACCAGCGTTTGTGTGTCAGCTTTTATCCATCCAGATCAGAGAATTTCCAGTTCCATTCTTTCAAAACACCACTCTCCTCTACAGTTATTACCAGTTTCAGATAAAAAGTAACCATGTCAGATCTGGGCCGGGGGGGGTGGAGGTTTTGGGGTGTTGTACCGTGATCGTGACTGAGGGAATAAAAGTGAAAAAAAGCGCTAACTTATATTTTAAGTCTTATAAATTTACAGCAGCTGTTACAGACACAAATTAAATGTTTTTATTGTGTAATATTAACAATAAGAGCAGCTCACTATTCAAAACGGTAAATTTGCCGTGGAGCTGGTTTCAAACTCACGACCACCGGATTATAAATCAGCAGATCTTACCGCTACACCACGGAAGCTGGCATATTGTACTTGCACCTTTTATGAAAGTGTTTGATATTTGGCCATCAGCCTTCACACATTATACAGTTCATGTCTACATTTTGTAATTTATTAATAAAACATGAAAACATTTCTGTTTTAATGATGTGTTTACATTGATTGTTGTAGACACAAAACACACATCAAATTATTATCCCTTACAATTCTGGGTAGCTCACTCCCAGATAATCAATCAAGGCAGAAACTTTTGCCCGTTCTGAGGCGGTGGGGTGGGGGCATGGATGTTATAGTAGGCTGCTTGCTGCTTGGGCTCATCGACACATTTAGAAGACAAAAGAGGCTTGCAGAGAGGTGCGAAGGGATTTAAGTTAAACCAGATTTACAAGCTTTTTCATAGGCTCTGGTAATTCTAGTGTTAAGGAATATCTCCCCTCCACTCATCAGAGCAGGACATGCTGTGAAATAATAAAAGCAAAACATTTATTATTATTTGCAAGGTGTTTTTTTTTTTTTTGAATGAATGAAGAAGAAAGTGTGAAGCATCTGAACAGATAAATGGGAATCATAAAAAGACGTTCCCACTTTGCACAGGGCCAACTTCAAACAATGGAAAGAGCTTGTCATCGCTTTGTTGCATGGCCAACGTGTGCCCCCACATTTTAACTTTGTTAG
Organism: Polypterus senegalus; assembly: GCF_016835505.1. Lineage (NCBI taxonomy): Eukaryota > Metazoa > Chordata > Cladistia > Polypteriformes > Polypteridae > Polypterus > Polypterus senegalus. The sequence continues at coordinate 144,997,524 of NC_053164.1, forward strand.
TGCAAAGATCTATATTGTATTTACTTATTGCTAGTTTTTGCATATTTTTGTCGTCGTCTCTGAGTTACAAGCACATGTGGGGGGTAGAGGGGAGTGGAATATTGTTTTAGTTACTGAGATGCATTGAAACCACCTCCAATTGTCACATTTGGAAGTTGCATCGTTATTTACTAGTTAAGCAATTTCATCACATTGGTATGTTTCACTAACACCAGAACTGGAGCAGTCCTTGTCAGTTGGTGAACAATTGTCACTATTCGCACAGAATAAATAGCTTTCTTATTCACATGCTTTATGCACCTGTCTTTAGCTTCCCTGTTGCCTTCAAACGCTGTGTTAACATCTGCTCCCTGCTGTTTACTGCATGACGGTATTACGTTGGCTTGCAGTGAATGAGTTATCTCAGAGATAACGGTAAATTGCATAAAAGAAGACACAATGGGCCATTCTATTGTCAGGAATATTTCTTTAAAAAACAAAGCAGAAATATTTTATTCACATATTTGGATTAATCTCAGGGCCACTGCAATCCAGGTCATCTCCTTGTATGTCCGATTGTGAAGAAAAATGGCTATTTTTTAAAATTATTATTTTATTTCAGTTAGTCTTTTTAGCTACTTTAGTCATTTGGTTTTTAGTTTTTCATTTAGGTTTTGTTATTTTATTTTGGTTTACAAAAATGGTTTTTATTAATTTTTGTTTTCAATTTAATTTTTGTTAATTATAATACCTTTGCTATCATGAAAACATTAATGTGAAGTTCATGTTCCAGTTGTATTTTTATTTAATGTCTTAGCTTACTGAAAGCACAGTGTTGCATCATTTGGCATCCTTGCAGCGGCGGAGACTTGTATTTGAGATCTAGCCTAGGCCCTGTCTAAATGAATTTTGCATTTTATCCCTGTGTCTGTGTGTATATTCCTACAGGTGCACTGATCTCCCACATCTCAAACATAATTGTGATTTTGAATTGTTCCACTGTAAATATGTGCTTGTGTTGCCTGTGATTGACTGATGGCCCATCATGGGTTATTCCTTACTTTGCACTTGATTCATCATTAATGCTCTGGCCCTTGAGACTCTCAATTGACTTAACACTAGAATTACCATAGCCTATGAAAAAACTCGTAGATCCGTCCCACCTTAAAACGCTTCAAACCTTTCCGTCAGTGTCTTTTGGCCTTTAAATGTGTTGATAAGCAGCAAACAGCCTGCTATCACATCCCTGCCCCCGCACAGTTTTCTCACCTAAAGTCTGTTTACCTGCATGTCAGTTGCTTAGAGTTGTATAGAGTGAGAAGTCAAGCAAAATAACACCTTTTATAAATACTATATTGTTATTTGGAACACTTGTATTTCATGTATGTTCCGTGTCTACAATGATCTATGTAAACACATCGTTAAAACAGAAAAGTTTTTCACGTTTTAGTAATAATTGACAAAATGTAGACATGAACTCTATAATGTGTGAAGCCTGAATTCCAAATATCGAAGAAACACTTTCACAAAAGGTGCAAAAATAACAGAACAAATGTGCTTCCATTCAAAAATATAACTGCAGAAAAACAACCCGCATTAGGGTGCGACATTGACACAAAGTTGCTATGACAGCTTCGGTGGCGCAACGGTATCAAAGCGTTTTAAGCTGGGACGGATCTACAAGTTTTTTCGTAGGCTCTGGTAATTCTAGTGTTAAGCAGGTTAAAAAATCTGTCATTTCTCATTATGTAAAACTTTTTTGGGCAGTTAAAATGTTTCAATAAAATTACCAAATATGTATAACATGGTAAATATCAGAGTATATTTGTAAGACACTATATGTGTTAGTTACATTACATTATGTTTTAGTTATAATTACTTAAGTAAATGTATGCTTACAGAAATTTTAAGACAATGTTTTTAATTTTTTTTTTTTACATTTTTTTTTTAATTAGACTTGCCTACTGGATGGGAGGAGGGATATACATTTGAAGGAGCAAGATGCTTCATAAAGTAAGGTTTAATGTGTGTGCTACTTTTTAATAAACTAAAATGCCACGGTCTTTGCTACCTAATAAAAAAAACATCTTTATATGCTCTGAATAATTGTAACATTTTTCCATTCACATGCAGTCTTCATTAATTTTCTTTTACCTTTTGAGTATTCTGAAATTGCATTTTGGAATATAAAATTATAACATTACCCACTTGATTTTTCAGGCTTTTCGGTAATGTCATAAATTGGAGTATGGGTAATAGGTTACACTTTGCTTGCAATGCATCATCAACAGAAATGATATGGTTAACCTAGTCAAAGCAAAATATAAGTAACTTTAATGAGCTATATGTTGGGCAGCATCTGAGGACATTTCTTTTAATGGTGTAGACAACTGGTTTTATTTTTGTTCAAGTATAGTCATGTATAAATTTCATAAAATTATGATGTTGTGTTGCTTACTATTTTGTTTAGGTTTTTTGAGTTCATAGCTTTTTGCTTTCTAATGTAGGGCATTAATATCTTTTTATTCGGATATGAAATATACAGTTCGCAGGCTGTTAATAAATTAGTTTGGATGTTATTAAACTTTATTACCCTAAACTTGTTGCATTCAACATATATTGTAACTAATGTGAAAATTTGCAAGCATATTTGAATACAATATTCTTGATTTTTCCTTCTGGTGCAAAGATCTGCAAACTGCAATAATTAAGTCTGCAGACAGTAATGCCCTGTCAAGAGTGACAGGGGACCATAACACAAGGGAAGTACTTGATTAAACAAAAAGTTCAATGTAATGAGCAGTAATTGAACCAACATTTCTTGGTTGAAAAGCATGTATGTAAGCATCACAACCTGTGTGGGGGTGTATATCATACTGTAGCATTTTCTTGCCACTTGCTTTAGACCTAAACCTCCCACCCCACTTCTAGGTCACATTGCTTTCACTGAGGTAGCTTATGACTTGTTGAAACTTTTTCCCCATAAAACAGAACATAAACAAAGATTGTGCAAAACTGAACAGGTTAAGAGTATTGGTTTGTGAAAACTATTAAGAAGGTATCTATAGACCAGTGTGGAAAATGTCAGAAGTACCATGATAAATTAAGGCCAAAGGTTGTGAGAATATTGCAGATGCTGTAAACTATTAACCACCATTTTTCTGACATGCATGTTCTGTCGATGTTTACCTTGGTGTAGCATGTTAATGGAGTTTACAATGTTAAGGTTGAAATTAAACTGTATAGTGTTTCAGGAAATACATGGGGAAGTTAAATTTTATGTGATTGAAGTTATTAAATAAAGCTTTTAAGACACCTTATCTTGGCCACAGGCTTACTGAGGAAAATGCTGCTGATGTCATTTCCTATTGTCTTATTTCTAAGCAAGGTGCCCTTTAAAAGTTGGCTTACCAAATTTTAAAATTTATGTGTTATGTTAATTTGTTTATTTTTGTTTCTTTTTAAAGTCTTTTGCACATGTGCGTAATCCAGACAGTTATACCCTTTGACCTTAAAAATATTGAAAATCAATTGGCAACACCATGTAAAAGTTTATCACATCCACAGCAAGTCATGCCTAAGCTGCATTCTGTTTTTTTTAGCCCCACTACTGTCCTCACTCAGGTTTACTTAGTCTGCATAGTTAAGTGTAGAATCATTTAATTCAGTGTTTTTTTTTTCTTGGACTACAGTGCCTTTAAAATTAGATTACTTAAAACATCAAGTCTTTTGTAGATTAGTATCCAGTTTGCCCTCTAGTATGCTTTTTTCTCTTGTATCTTGAATTTCAAATTTGAAGTAAGAAATTGCTCTGAGATGTATTCAAATTAATGTTGTTTCTGCTGTTTTGAACAAGTATCATACTAAAACAAGATGGAGAGAAACTACTTGAAATTCTTATTTTATTTTTTTTTAATTAAAACGTGTTTTTTTTTCTACATTTTGCACACATCTTAGAAAGAATGTGAATAACTATGTTTACATTTTGTATTATTAAGTTTTTTTATTTCCAGATCTGTATTGTAATAGAAGATAAAAATACACATTTTGCTATTAAAAAAACATAAACTGTCAGTCTAGTCAACAAAATAATCAATTCAATATATCACAGAAAAAGTTAAAGTAAAGCTTGTGATGTATTATTCTTAAAAAAAAATTAAAACTGTGACCTATTGCAGAGAGCTAATTATTTAATGAACAGCCCATTATATTACATTTCCTCCTACTGAAAAGGCAATGGGAATTAAGCGGAAATGTTTGCATAAGCCAGTCATCATTTAATACTGTTTCCTTTTTCTGGAATGTTGAACTTCATTATAATGGCAACCATACTGGAATGTTTTCCCATGTTCTTTTAGCTCCACAAATCATAGAACCAGACCTTGGTGACATTTCTTGACAGAAATTTGGGACAGCTGACAGTTTTTCTATGTGAGAACCAATTTTCAAGACATTTTTTTTTCATCTTTTACAATATCTCAAATAAGAAAGAGACTCATCATTGCAGAGAAATTGATACTACTGTGTTGGTTTGTTCTGTACAGTCTTTCAGGACATCTGACTAATTTTTACTGTGATCAGTAGGAGAAATTGAATGGATTTTGAGAATTCATGTTTAATAGCTCAAACACACTGGATAATGTTCTGTCTTGTGATATTTAATAGACATATTGGTTCTTCATATATTTAAAAAATATTTGCAGGGTCAGTTATGTTCTGCATAAAACGTAAATATATATTGCATATACTTGTTCTCTAAAAACTAACACAAATCTATCCAATAAGCTATTAACCACAACAAATGTAAAAAATCACAGTCTGGTCAAAAAAAATACTTGATGTCTGTTGGTTAAAAAAAGACATTGGTAATGTTCAGTGCATCACCATGATAGAATCACACTTTTGATTAAGTTGTTTTGCCTGTTGGGCAAGTTTAAGAGAGGATAAGATGACGTCTGTGACTTAAGCAACTTAACTAACATCCATTTCATTATACTTATAGTCATGCCTATCCTCCATAGCAGGTCCAGCTTGAACTAACAGTCTTTGCATCACCCCAGATTCATGTTTAAATGCAATCCCTACCTCCTGTAGGTAGTTCAACCTTAAGTCACCATACTTATACACATGGCCTCAGTATTTCACCTTTCTTCACTAATTCTACACACCCCTTGGTTTCAGGGTTGAGTGAGAACCAATGCAGGTGTATAACATTTAATGTGTGTAGGTTGCACAGAAATTTCTTTGGGGTCAGCCTGTGTTGTTGACTACCTGTTCCAGCACACAAAAAACAGAGATTTACCTGTCAAATAACTGGTAATTAAAGACACTACTTTGACATCCATCTGCTGTGACTTCAGCATAATTCTTAGAAGTAAGAGGTATATAATGTTAATAAAGCTGGAGAAAAAAAATTCTTGTACAACTGCCTTTCTTATTTAGGTATACAGTGGAACCTCGGTTCACAATCATAATTCGTTCCAGAACTTTGGTCGTGAACCGAAGCAGTTTCCCCCATAGGATTGTATGTAAATACAATTAATCCGTTCCAGACCGTACAAACTGTATGTAAATATATGTAAAGATTAAGCACAAATATAGTTAATTACACCATAGAATGCACAGTGTAATAGTAAACTAATGTAAAAACATTGAATAACACTGACACAAAACACCCAGGCTCCCTGCTCAGCTACACGAGCAGGCTCGCTCTCTCTCTCTCTCTGTAGCACACACACACCACACACCACCAAAGCCCCACCACCCCGCTCAGCTACACGAGCAGGCTCACTCGCGCTCTCTCTCTCTGTAGCACACGCACACACACCACCCACCCCTTCCCTGTCAGCAGCATGTGCCAGCGCTCTCTCTCTCTGCACTTGCTCGCTCGCGCTCTCTAATCTCTCTGTAGCACGCGCTCGCTCTCTCTCTGCGCTTGCTCGCTCGCGCTCTCTAATCTCTCTGTAGCACACCCCCCCCCCTGTCGCCACCATGTGCAACACTTTTTTTAAAATGAGTTTTAAGCACAGCGGAAAAAAAGGAACATTAGAACAAATCAGAAATTTATTTAAAAACCAACCACAAGCAACCAAAAAAGTAACAAGATCACGCTATTTTAGCCTTACATTCCGATCGCTGTAAACACTTTATAAAATGAGTTTTAAGCACAGGGAAAAAAGGAACATTTGAAAAAAAGAGAAAAGTAACATTGCAACAAATCACACGATGAACTCCTCCATGTAAACTATTTTTTTAATGAGTTTTAAGCACAGGGAAAAAAATGAACATTTGAAAAAAAGAGAAAAGTAACACTGCAACAAATCACACTACGAACTGAAAAATTAACTTTTGAAAAATCCGTACTACAATACCTACTGTATTGACCACCAAGAAAACTAACCTTGCATGAGTTGAGTTCTGGCATGAAGTGAGGAGGAAATGGGTGGAGAGGAGGTTACAGTTTTGAGGGAGAGTCTTCCTCCGCGATGGAGGGATGTTTTCTTTCAGGTGTTTTCTCTGTTGTGCTTTCTTGGGTTTCTGGTGTTTTTAGCTGTTTAGCTGGTGGATCAGACTTAGTGAAATAGCGGTCTAATGTGACTTGCCTTTTCCTACGCATTAAAATTTTTCGGAAATGGGAGACGACTTTGTCATTCATCATGTTTGTCACTCTGTTCGTAACCGCTTTGTCAGGGTGGTTCTTTTCAAAAAAAAATCCTGGCACTTGTTCCATTTTTCCATGATGGCTTTTATCGCATCACTTTTTATAACCCTCCTTTCCTCTTCTTCCCCGGAGGACTGCTCCTCGGTGAGCAACCTAAGCTGCTCCTGCTGGAGTGCAGCGAGTTCCTCCGTCGTCAGCTCCTCCTTGTGATCCAGGACCAGCTCCTCGATGTCCTCATTGTCCACTTCAAGACCCATGCTCTTGCCCATGGACACAATCTCATCCACAACAGGAGGCTCAAAGCTTTCTAAAACCTGTTCAGGAACGCATTCAGGCTTTATCAATGAGGCAGATGCAATGAACGATATTAAAATTGTTGTTCAAGAACTCTTTCAGGGCCAAAGACGTCTCCTCGGTCACATTAAAACACCTGGTCAATAGTCCTTTGGTGTACAATTTCTTGAAATTTGAAATAACCTGCTGGTCCATGGGCTGCAGAAGAGGAGTCGTGTTGGGGGGGAGGAACACGACCTTAATAAATTCATACTCCTTGACCATATCGTCAACCAAATTTGGAGGGTGTGCCGGTGCATTGTCCATTAGAAGAAGGCATTTTTTAGGCAGGTTATTCTCTTCGAGATATCGCTTCATGGTGGGAGCGAAAGCCTCGTGCAGCCATTCCAAAAACAAGGTTCTTGTGACCCACCCCTTCGTGTTTGCCCTCCACATTACAGGCAGTCTGGTTTTATTTACATTGTGCTGTTTGAAAGCACGAGGGTTCTCAAATTGGTAAACGAGTAGCGGCTTGATTTTTACGTTGCCACTAGCGTTAACACACAGCAAAACAGTTAACCTGTCCTTCATTGGTTTATGGCCGGGCACAGCCTTCTCTTCCTGGGTAATGTAGGTCCTCTTCGGCATCCTCTTCCAGAACAATCCGGTCTCGTCACAGTTGAAGACTTGTTGCAGGATGTACCCTTCGTCCTCCACTAATTTTGTGAAAATTTTCACGAATTCTTTCGCAGCTTCAGCGTCGGACCTAGCAGCCTCTCCATGCCTTACCACACTATGAATGCCACTTCTTTTGTGAAACTTTTCAAACCATCCTCTACTGGCTTTAAATTCCTCACTTCCGGCACTCGTAGAAGGATAGTTTTGCAGCAAATCGCCATGAATCTTCCTGGCTTTCTCGCATAACATCACCTCATATACGCTATCCCCTGCAAGTTGCTTCTTGTTCAGCCACACTAGCAACAGTTTTTCCACCTCTTCCAGCACTTGAGGCCTCTGCCTGGTTAACGCTGTAACGCCTTTTGCAACATCAGCTGTTTTAATAGATTCTTTCTGCTTTAGAATAGTCGAAATCGTAGATTTTGACTTCTTGTACTCGGCAGCAAGATCAGTAACACAAACACCACGCTCAAACTTTTCAATAATTTCTTTCTTCACTTCGATTTCAATTTTCTTCAAAACTTTCTTCTCACCACTCTTCACTTGCTTAGAAGCCATGGTTAACTGCAAAAGCCCACGAAATATAGAGCGCAAAGCTATCACGGGTAAAGCACGCAAGTCTGACTTACAGGAAGGCAGGCAGGCAGGCACGTGCAGGAAGGCAGGCTGGCACGCACGTCCAGGCAGGCAGGCAGGCAGGCAGGCAGGCACGTCTGACCGAGAACAATGCAACACGTGCGGAAATCATCGGCGCACACAAACCGAAAGGGAAACTGGCTTGTTCGTATACCGAGTATGTGAACCGAGGCAAAAGTTTGGCGAACTTTTTGGTCGTGAACCGAGTTGTACGTGTACAGAGATGTTCGTGAACCGAGGTTCCACTGTATATGTAAATTGCATGGGGTCTACTCCCCAAACCCAATCCTTGGCTCTGATGTGGTTGAGTAAAGTCTTTGTAGTATGGTTATTCAATTACAATTTCAGTTGGGCCAGATTTTTCAAACCATAAACTTAGCTGGGCCAGACATTTTCAGCAGCAGGTAATGATAAATTTTAAATCGACACAAATGAATGTATTTAAAAACAATATTTATTCATTGTTTCCCTTTTACATTTGGTCACATTTCAGGCACATCAGAAATGTATAAAAAAAAAACCTACAAAAAAGCTATAACTGAGTAGACTCTGAGGTAGTATCAATACTTTTTTTTCCACTTTTGAAATAAAAAAATAAACATTTTTTGCTCACATCTGACCCAGGCACATCTCAAAGTGCATAAAATCAAAAAGTGCACAGTATTAGCGATAACGTTTGTTTCCCTTTAGAAATATGAGATCCTCCAGCGATTTAAAGGGGTGGTCATGACAGGCAAGGAATTTTTTTTCATAGAACTTAAACTATTTAATTCACACGGTTTTAATTACTCATATGACAGAGGTTAAACTTGAGTTCAACAACAAAGACTTTTTCTGTTGAAATTGTCCCCCTCCCCCTGAATAAAACTACCTGAGTAAATGTTTAAAAGCAAGGCACCACGTATGGTGTGAAAGTGGATTGGTACATTTATTTTAATGATTTGTCTTTAAAATATCTGTACAGAGTTCTTGGATGTCAAGTAATGAATTTTTAATTATAATTATTACATTTTTTTCTTTTACTAAATCTTATTTTCCATTGCGGAATATGGCCCAGACACAGAGACACACAAGCCCTAAAGCACAACGCTTTTATTTCTCTTTTTGTTGTCATTTCACTAAATAGCACAAATCAGTAGCCAACATCACTATTGCTCTGTCCCTTCTTTCTCTTTCTTTCTTTTCTTCTCTTTGTCTGTTCTTCTGCCACCTCCACTCCTCTCCTCGCAAGCTCTGCCCTCTACCTCCTGACTCTGGCTCTCTGAACGGCCTCCTTTATACTTACCCAAAAGCACTCCACATGCCCTCTGATGATCATCTGGCAGCAATTCCTGGGGCCTCATGCATATTGTCGTGCATAGAATTCGCACTATAACATGATGTAAGCACAAAAGCCAAAATGTGCTTACGCACAGAAAATTCTAGATGCAGGAATCTGTGCATACTCCAACTTCCATGTTCTTCCGCCCCATAAATCCTGGTCAGCGTGAAAAGTAACGCTCGTGCATGCGCCTTCTGTCCTGCCCCCAACTCCTCCCAGAATTATGCCTCTATGAATATTCAAATCAATCAATATAAATCACACTTAACCTCTGCCAGTCCATTTTGTTGAGTTCTGAATTACAAACTGCCAAATTGGCAAACGGCTGGTTATTGTAGTGGGTATATTTATAGAGCAACCCATATCATCTGACTCATTCATCCCTGAACTGATAGATGAATCAAGTTTGCTTTTTAGGCCAAGATAATTTATTACTTTTACATTTGCAATTTATGCTTTTGTATATTTTTGGAAATAATATCCTGCTCCTTTAATGATTTTTAAAGTTGCACAGTGAGTTATAAATTATTATTTTTATTTTTTTTAATATATACAGGTTAAGATGTTTTTTGTTGTCAGTTAAACATTTCATGCATTAACACAGGGTCTTCAATTATTTTTTTTACCTGCGGGCCAATTTTATTCTGCTCTGTTCATTCACTCAGGGGCACTCTTTAGCACTAGAGCTCCGTTGCTGTCTAGATTTTTAAATCTTCACTGTGAGTTGTGCTGCCATAGCGTAATACTTTATTTTATTATGGGTGAATTTAAAATTATATGGTACATAAAATGTAAAGCTCTATCATTTTTTTGTGCTTCAGAGCGTGTATTTAGTATGTCAGGGCTCCTTTGCAGCCCAATAAGTGCATGCTTTACAAAAGAGCATAATGACAAAAACATCATAGTTTGTTTACAGAAAAATGCAATGTTCACTCTTTGCATTTGCACACATCCTTTATGCAAGTTTCTGGTGTTTTTGTGTGTTACTTTTGTGAGCAATTGCAAAGCCTTGTTTTCATTAATGTATTGTTTATTTACTGTTTACAAAAGACCACATTAATGTTCTTTTTACCTGAATGGTTGTTTAAATATTTTTATGTTATACTGTTTACAAAAGATTGCAATACTTCAATTAAGAGTTAATGACATTTCATTATGCTACCTCAGTATCAGTACTTGTTTTCGTCAATGTAAAAAAAATGTTTACTGGCTTTAACCTTGTTTAATTTTTACTTTTACAGAACTTTACTCTTACCTTTTTAAAAAGACTGCACTATTTAGTATTTACATTTAATGACAAAAATTTCTATCGCTTGTTTTTATCAATGTAACAAGTTAAATGCATACTGCAATTTATTAAAAAATTTTTTTAGTTACATTATATACTGTATTGGGCATTAAAAATAATTTTTTCAGTACTTAATGTTGTATCAAAGTTTGAAATTTTGATACTATGAAAACACAGTCATGACTCATAGATAATGAAACACTAGAAAAGTAGAGATTCAAGAAGCTCTTAAGAACACTGCATGGAAAATACAAGTTACCTGGCTATAAATGCATTACTTATTATGCTGGTGGATGTTTTAAAATAATACATTCATATATCATGCAGACTGTTACAGACAAAAAAAAGTGTGCATATAAAAATACATAATGTGAACCATGGCAAGTTATATAAATCATAAATCATACATTATACATATGTATATATGTTATGATCTGTGATTAGTGTTTTAAAGGCTTTGTCTTTATATAAACATGTCAAACAGAGAAAGAGAGACTCATTATTATTGAATGGCAGACACAGTGACAGCAAGACATTCAAGCAGAGGAGATATAAAGCACAAATGGCAGTCAAAAGTCTACTTTGAGTGGTTTCTTTGATGTACAGCTAATGCTGATATTGTTCAATTTTGGTTAAAAAATACTGCTCCCTTTGTTAATATTTCATATTACTGTAACAAAATAGCAGGTTTTGGGCTTTGTATACAAAATGTTTATATGTGTTTCTATATACTGTAGTGTTGATCTTCAGTTTTTAATATGTTTTGAGAACATACCAAGAAATATCATGTTTTAGAGCAAAATAATCACAATATAAACACCATATAAAGTCCATATAACCCAGTCCCACAATTGTGCCCTCTCCAAGTTTTTGTGAGTGTGACCACCACTAAGAATTGATATAACATACATTTTAGATGTTTAATTATTTTAAATGATTGAATCATTAAAATGTCATCAAAGTAGTGATAAAAATAGTTGAGCTTGCTTTTATTTTTGTATTGTTAACCACATATTCCTGCTTTTTGTGCGTTCTTTACAGTTATCATTTCTTAGATCCTGGAAGGAGATTTTACATTTTTGCTACTGGTTGGAGTCTCTTCATTTTATATCTATAAGCTCAAACCAATTTTCTGTTACTGTTTTCTGTTATTCAGTTTCTGGTCAGGCATGTCATTGTGAACATAAATAACAAATGTGTTTTTGCAGCCTTTAGAAAATGAGTAAAGTAGGCTGCTTTTTTTTGTTTGAAAAATGGGGTTGTATTGTAAAAGGTTGGAGACTTGAACTTGGTTGTTGCAATTCTGTTCTTATTTCAGATAGAGGCTTTGGGGAATCTGTTCAGCTGATTAAATGAATAATAATGTCATCATACTGTCTGTATTAGAGAACACCATGATTCATGATTCACTGGAGTTGCTACAGCTTCAAAATATTAGAACAGAAATCATATGCAATTTTCTTAAACATTTAGCAGTTGTCACAGTATGTTAAGAGTTTTAACCCACACAGTGTCTGGTTTAGAGGAGAATTATATTTCCAAAATGTGGGGGTAATCATGTTTTTGACTAGGAATAATGATGAGCAAAGTTGTGTAAAATTATCCAATCATCTTTTATGAACAGTATAGTTAATGAAAATGGTATTGTATTAAGCATATTTCTTTTAATCTGAGGATTATACAATATGAAAGATATAGTTAAATGAAGTAATAAGAGACATAAAACAAAAAACAAATCTACGCATAATGTTAAACACAAAATAATAGGTAATATATACATACAGTGCCTATAGTTTGTTTTGGTATAACACAATGCAGCAGTTCTAAAACTTTGACTAAGTTGGATGACTCTATCAAGGGCTCTTTGTACTGGCTTCACTGAATCTCCTGTTCAATTATCCAGCAGTTTAAACATCATTGTGAAATGCCTCTTAGACCTCTTGGGTTTAGTGATGACAAGAATCTTTATTCACATGAATGGCGTGGAACTGGAAAAACAAATCCAATAATTAATAAATATTTGTATGACTTTCTGGTCAGTACATCAGTATTGCAAGCATGGTTTGTTACCATAACTAAGAGTTCAACAGCTGAAGTTTCAATAAAATTACATTGTTAAACTGTAACATTACTATTAACATTTCTTTAGCCAAAAGCTACTTAAATAAAAGATATATAACTACAAAACAGGATAACTGACAGGAACAGCCTTCACAAAGTCTAAATAAGGACTTCAAAAGATTGTTTGAGAAGACAAACAAATCATACTTGGTGCACTCACTTCCTACTACCATCATGCAGTGTCACATTGACTACCTGTCTTGTTCTGTTGAAGTAACATTTAGATTTTCATATTAGAACCACAAGAGGTCGCCAAAACAAGTAAAATATAATTGGTGAATGTAGTATATTATTTTTATTCATTTATAATAAAATTCAGTATAACACCTGGGGATAATAATTTGTTTTCAAAAAAGAAGTTTTCAGTGCGCATTTTGATTTCATTATGGTCTTATTGCTGCAGGAGCCCTTTTCTCCATCACTTGCTTTTAAACGTCAAGTCAAATGGGGGTCCTTGCTTTGATAGGATTTTTTTTTTTATAGATTTAGCATGATTAAAAACTGAACACATATAAGGATTATGACAATGGATTTTAAGCTCAAAAAAGGGCTGGCCATGCATTCAGCAAGGAAATTAAATGTAATCTGAGATTTTTTTAATCTTCTTTTTTAATAATCCTTTATTTAATCTGTACTTAGCATTCAGTAGGAAAAAATACATGAAAAGTATACTTTGGGGGGAAAAATCATAGAGATTAGTTTGTTTTTTATACAGGTTATTCAAAATTTTAAAAGCTAGATGCCGCTTGTACCTCTATTTAGCAAGCTTGCTGTCTCATTGAAGAAACTGTAGCTGAAGTAAGGTGAGTTTACTTACTTTTTTTCTGTGAAAAGAATGAAATGGTTAGAGATGAATGTCTGTGATTTTTGGACTATGAGAATGCTTTCATTCTGTTCTTTCTGAGCCTGTTTTATGCATATCATTGTTAGGCTTTTTATATACACTCACCTATAGGATTATTAGGAACACCATACTAATACAGTGTTTGACCCCCTTTCGCCTTCAGAACTGCCTTAATTCTACGTGGCATTGATTCAACAAGGTGCTGAAAGCATTCTTTAGAAATGTTGGCCCATATTGATAGGATAGCATCTTGCAGTTGATGGAGATTTGTGGGATGCACATCCAGGGCACGAAGCTCCCGTTCCACCACATCCCAAAGATGCTCTATTGGGTTGAGATCTGGTGACTGTGGGGGTTATTTTAGTACAGTGAACTCATTGTCATGTTCAAGAAACCAATTTGAAATAATTCGAGCTTTGTGACATGGTGCATTATCCTGCTGGAAGTAGCCATCAGAGGATGGGTACATGGTGGTCATGAAGGGATGGACATGGTCAGAAACAATGCTCAGGTAGCCCGTGGCATTTAAACGATGCCCAATTGGCACTAAGGGGCCTAAAGTGTGCCAAGAAAACATCCCCCACACCATTACACCACCACCACCAGCCTGCACAGTGGTAACAAGGCATGATGGATCCATGTTCTCATTCTGTTTACGCCAAATTCTGACTCAACCATTTGAATGTCTCAACAGAAATCGAGACTCGTCAGACAAGGCAACATTTTTCCAGTCTTCAACTGTCCAATTTTGGTGAGCTCGTGCAAATTGTAGCCTCTTTTTCCTATTTGTAGTGGAGATGAGTGGTACCCGGTGGGGTCTTCTGCTGTTGTAGCCCATCCGCCTCAAGGTTGTGCGTGTTGTGGCTTCACAAATGCTTTGCTGCATACCTCGGTTGTAACGAGTGGTTATTTCAGTCAAAGTTGTTCTTCTATCAGCTTGAATCAGTCGGCCCATTCTCCTCTGACCTCTAGCATCAACAAGGCATTTTCGCCCACAGGACTGCCGCATACTCGATGTTTTTCCCTTTCACACCATTCTTTGTAAACCCTAGAAATGGTTGTGCGTGAAAATCCCAGTAACTGAGCAGATTGTGAAATACTCAGACCGGCCCGTCTGGCACCAACAACCATGCCATGCTCAAAATTGCTTAAATCACCTTTCTTTTCCATTCTGACATTCAGTTTGGAGTTCAGGAGATTGTCTTGACCAGGACCACACCCCTAAATGCATTGAAGCAACTGCCATGTGATTGGTTGATTAGATAATTGCATTAATGAGAAATTGAACAGGTGTTCCTAATAATCCTTTAGATGAGTGTATATATAGTGAAAGTGTGAGTAGTATCCTCTAGCAGCTGCCTTTCTGTATGTACTACACTTTGCAAAAGGGTGTTTAAACAGAAATTCATTAAAGGTTCCACATGAGATTTTTCATGAAAGCACTTGTCATTCAAGGAACAGAAGCAATGTTTATATAGTCTGTTTTCATGTTCTTTTTTGCTAGTTCCATTCTGTATATACAGTATCATGTTCAATTTTAGCACTTTCATTTTACATTTGATTTCATAGAAATAAGAATAACACCTTGGAATCTATCCATTTATGCTATTCAAGCTAGAAAATTACAACGGAAATGACAAATATTAAAAAGTACAAGTTTGAAAAAAATCTGTTATTATTATTATTATTATTATTATTGGTATATAATAAAAACACACATTTGATTTGAGTCTGTACCAGCAGGTGTAAAGTTTTTTGATACTTGTAAAATATATCGCTGGGTGTAAGGGATATAAGCAGACACACAAACGCTAGTGAATCATGTCTCTTTGGTATCTTGTTGTTTTATTCTTGAATTAAAGCACACTTATTTCATTATACCTTTGTGAAAGTGTTTATTTTAAATTCCAGTAACCACTTGAAATATGTCTGTCTCTCTAATGCATGCACACACACTTCCATGCATAAAAACACAATTATTTGAAAACACTATATCATTTGAACATGATTTGTCATTTAAACATTTAGCACGATCGGGCGGGGGGAAAAATAACAACAATCTGTGTTATGGTGCATCGTACTGGGAATGCAGACAGACGTCTTCTTTTTGGGCGCATACACCGTCAGCATGGCACTTAGAAAGGCAAACTAGTATAGTTGTAACGGCTGACCCCTTACCCAGCCGGCAGCTACACCTCCAAGATCTGTGGCCTGGATTAATTACTGAGGTTGAATCTAATCAAGCCGTACCTTTAACAAATTAAACTTTTCCCCACAATCGACGGTGTAAATAAGCACAAAAGAAAAGCAGATATGTAAACTTAAACTGATAAAATGTATTAAATGAAACAGAATAGCAAAACAAATCTATATATATAATTCACTAAGGCAAGACACCCATGGAAAGCGGCGTGGATTCACTAAGCCGCCGACAAGACAGACACCTATGGCGCACGCAGGAAGGAGCCACGCCCACCAACTCCAAGACCATTGGATACGACAACAACTCGCAGAGCCACGCCCACCAACTCGGACGCGACGACACAGAACAAACGGCGTCATTCATATCTGTCTGTTGTAGAGGCCACATGCACCTCCGAGCCACGTTGACTGTTCATAGAGGCATGTTTCTCGCGGAGGTGAATCGCCATATGCAGCGTGTAAAACAGTTTGCGAGGGGTATCCCATGGGATCCTTAAAGCAATCCTTTACAACTGAAGTTAAAACACAATGAAGTAAGCAGTCTTTAAAAAACGAGTTTTCGGTTACGATGCACAACCGCGTGCACCATAGAAAACTGTTTTACATGCTACATACAGCAATTCGCGCTACTACCGTGGTCGGGTGTCTTGGATTATATATAGAAAAGCAGCCAAAACCGCACAGAGCAATGAAAAGTCTACGTGAGTCACAGGTGCATGTGGACTGTGCAAAGACGACAACGACTCAAGTGACGAGTTGGAGGTGGGCACATGAGCAGGCAGGGCACAATGGCGGTCCGCCAGTTTTCAGTCACGGACGATTGTGTGTTGGTTCGTTCCGTGCATTGTTACAATGTTGCTTTTCTTGCTGATTTATTACATTACCGATTTTTCAAATGTTAATTTTCTCCATGTGCTTAAAAATCATTTAAAAACCGGCAAACATATGTGGCGTATGGTACGCCGCGGGTTGGCTAGTTATATATATCCCTCCAACAAAGCAAAACTGTGACAACAACCTATATGAATATAACAAACCCTTCCTTGCCCTTGTAACATATAACAAACAACACGAATAACAACAATGAATGAGATACGGAAATGAACGGTCGTGAACTTGAGTCCGAGTAACAATTGTCCTGAATTGCAGATGACTGGTTAACCGATATATGGAGTGTTTGTAATTCCCGGAATAAAATGGAACAGCCTCACCATGTATCCTCGGCGCATGGTGGATGATGATCCGACCCCGGGGTCTCTCGTGATGAGGGTATTGGAGTAAGGCCGGCGGAATGAAAAACAAACTGGATGGAAATGCGCGATGTGGAATACAGCAAGTACAGGTGGTTCGTGGTCGTGAAATGAAAGTCTCCTCTCTTCTTTCTCCTCTCTTTCTTTGTTCCGTCTTGATTGTTTTTATAGTCCTGTGACGGATGTAATTGATTGATTGTAAACTGGTGTTTTCCAGGTTTGAGGCTGCGGTCTCCTTCCATTATCATTCACTGACACACACAAACAGCAAACGGGACGATGGAAACAAGACGCACGTGGTACAAACACGGACAACACTAATACTACTATGTAGCCCCGCTACATAGTAATGACCTCTGCCATCTTGCAAAACCATTTTTCTCATTTCTCCCTTCTAGCAACAGGACCGTTCACATCCACGTTAGTAGTTTTAGGTATAGGGAAGTTGTAAAGTTGCTGAACAGTCAATCACAAGAACAAGTATTGTAACATAACAGTATAGATACAATTCTTGCAAATACATATTATTTATAATTGTGTAATCACAGTATAATTTCTATCTATTTTTTATTTATTTTTGTATTGTACTTATGAGCTGTTCTGAGTAGACATGCAAGTATGGGTTTCATTGTACTGTGTACACATACCAATAAACCTGGTGCTGATGGTTATGTGGGAGGAGATTTTGAGGGAGGTCCATTAGAGGAAGCTAAATAGTTATCAAGAACTGAGTAGCGACTGGAAGCATGACTAGAAAGCAATTAAAATTGATAGATTGAATTATGTTAACCTGATGTTGTATGCTGGAACACGGTTAAGTTGTTTATGACCTTAAATCCAATCCTATTGAGAAAAGCACCAACTTTCAGCAGCTCTAATTTGAAAAAGAATGTCAAAAAATGGATGGATGGAGATTGTTGGAGGGCAAATTCCATGGACCCATTTACTTAGTTTATCCTGCCTAAAGTTTAAAGAACTGTTTTTTTAAGAATCAAACAACGGTGTGTGCTATAGGAGGTCCGCGGCTTCAAAAGAGAGGCTAGATTTAAAAAAATTCATTTCGCCATGTCCGTCTCTGTTGGTGCAATCGCAGCTGCAGGGAATTTATAAGGTAATTGGGGCGAGTCACACCTACACGTGAGCGTCCGATCATTCTTAATTGCTTAATCAGCTTCCTGTGGTGTGTAATTAAGGCGTAAGATCAGGATGGCACAGAGAGGAAGGGGAGATGAAAAAGAAAGGAAAAGGCTTCGAGAACGAGAGTGCGGCATTTGGGGCGTAAGAAAAAGGACAAGCCAGCCAGCTGAAAAAGAGAGGTCAGCGCAGTCAGGGGTCCAAGATGGAGCGAAGGATCAATGCTCAAGGGACAAGATCGCTCCCATTGATTTTATAGAAGAGTGGGTTTAATCGAAGAGGAGTCCGGTCTAGAGATCCAAGGGATGATTACGCCTTGTGTGAGCTGGAGAGACTGGGAAGGAGCTGTGCTTGGCTGGTGTGACCCCAAATGTCTGGTACAGGATTTTAATCTTGTTTTAGGCTTGTTTAACCGTTATGGATTTTTACATTTTTTATGGGTTATTTATTTATGAGTACTTGAGGCAATGCACTTTATTTGGGATTTTGTTTTGATTTTTTGTTTTTTTGTAATAAATGCACTTCTGCACTTCACACCTTTCTCCTTGCTTCATTAGTGCCCTCATTGTCCAGCTCATTCGGTTACATTACCGACAGTGTCGGGTTGAAGAGGCTTCCCAAAAGAATGATGGGAGCATGGAGCAGAACCAGCATCGTCACATGATGATAGGAAAGAGGTGGCCTAAGTTGCACAGAATCTATTCATTGCAAGTGTGGCTGCCCTGGCTATTTTATTGTAGTTGGCAGTAAATTTTGATTAGGAGTAAATGTCTGGCAGCATTGGAACTATTCCATTTATTAACCCCCTTCCAGTTAAGCTCATGGCTTGATTGAAGAGATATGGTGAGTTAGAAAAGTATTGCCTAAATGTCCTCTTAATCAGAAAATCCCCATGTTCATAGACTGACTGAAGATTTTGCTTTGATGTACTAGAGTTTGGGGTTTGGATTGTCTATAGCATGAACTAGTTGATTTCTTATTCATGTAAGTAGGGCAAAATCTTTAAGGAGTTTAGACTGAAGGCACATCCAAGTGCCTTCTCAGTTTAAATTTAACAGTTTTGTGCCGAAATAAGGGTATCCCAATTGTGGCAAAACATAATACAAAAGAGAGTTAAGCATTTAAAGCTATAGCAAAAATAGAAATATTTCATATTTCTTATGAATCTCACACTACTTCTGAATGCGAAAAAAGACCAGTTCAATAATGAGATCAGATAGATGTGAATTGAGATTTGGATTGTGAAGCTTGTAATGTTCCAGATAAGTTTAAACTGAAATGTGTGCACAAAAACCTGTGCTAACAGTTTGCTTCAAGGACTGAAGTTGAAAATCTTTGTTTTATCTGACAATTCAAGTATTTCTAGAATGGTGCAGAAAATATTTTTGTCCAGTTGATGGCGACAGATGCATGCTTAGTTTAGAGGAAAAATGAATTCAGTTTCCTTGTTAGGTATAGGATTTCTGAGATCTTGTTTTCTTTTCTGATGTGTCTTGTAAATAAATAACATGAGGCATTTTGAATTACAAGGCAAAATGATTAGTTGGAAATTGAATATTATTTCTTTACATTTTACATTTTCATATGCAAACAGCAAATAAAATGTTTACTATTAAGATCAAGCACGAGAAACATTGCGCCAACATTTGATTTATAGCAGTAGCAACAACCATTTGTGTGTGTGTGTATATATGTATATATGTGTATATACATATATATATACATATACACATGTATGTATGTGTGTGTATATATATATATATATATATATACATATACACACACACACATATATGTGTGTATATCGCATATATATATGACAGCAACACTCATCACTCACAACAGTGACAAAACAATTACATTGACAATCATGTTACATTATTTTCAAAATTTTTCCTTTTCTTTTTCATTACTTCTTTAACACACTACTTTTCCGCTGCGAAGCGCCAGTATTTTAAATTCATTTTTTTCCTCAGAATTCTACACAGAACACCCAATAATGACAACGTGAAAAACGTTTACTTGAGATTTTTGCAAATTTATTAAAAATAAAAAAATTGAGAAAGCACATGTACATAAGTATTCACAGCCTTTGCCATGAAGCTCAAAATTGAGCTCAGGTGCATCCTGTTTCCCCTGATCATCCTTGAGATGTTTCTGCAGCTTAATTGGAGTCCACCTGTGTTAAATTCAGTTGATCGGACATGATTTGGAAAGGCACACACCTGTCTATATAAGGTCCCACAGTTGACAGTTCATGTCAGAGCACAAACCAAGCATGAAGTCAAAGGGATTGTCTGTAGACCTCTAAGGCAGGATTGTCTCGAGGCACAAATTTGTGGACGGTTACAAAAAAGATTTCTGCTGCTTTGAAGGTCTCAATGAGCACAGTGGCCTCCATCATCCGTAAGTGGAAGTTCGAAACCACCAGGACTCTTCCTAGAGCAGGCCGGCCATCTAAACTGAGCGATCAGGGGAGAAGAGCCTTAGTCAGGGAGGTGACCAAGAACCAGATGGTCACTCTGTCAGAGCTCTAGAGAGTCCTCTGTGGAGAGAGGAGAACCTTCCAGAAGGACAACCATCTCTGTAGCAATCCACCAATCAGGTATGTATGGTAGAGTGGCCAGACGGAATCCACTCCTTAGTAAAAGGCACATGGCAGCCCGCCTGGAGTTTGCCAAAAGGTACCTGAAGGACTCTGGTCTGATGAGATAAAGATTGAACTCTTTGGTGTGAATGCCAGGCATCACGTTTGGAGAAAACCAGGCAATGCTCATCACCAGGCCAACACCATCCCTACAGTGAAACATGGTGGTGGCAGCATCAGGCTGTGGGGATGTTTTTCAGTAGCAGGAACTGGGAGACTAGTCGGGATAAAGGGAAAGATGACTGCAGCAATGTACAGAGACATCCTGGATGAAAACCTGCTCCAGAGTGCTCTTGACCTCAGACTGGGGCAATGGTTCATCTTTCAGCAGGACAACGACTCTAAGCACACAGCCAAGATATCAAAGGAATGGCTTCAGGACAACTCTGTGAATGTCTTTGAGTGGCCCAGCCAGATCCCAGACTTGAATCCGATTGAATATTTCTGGAGAGATCTTAAAATTGCTGTGCACCGACGCTTCCCATCCAACCTGATGGAGCTTGAGAGGTGCTGCAAAGAGGAATGGGCGAAACTGGCCAAGGATAGGTGTGCCAAGCTTGTGGCATCATATTCAAAAAGACTTGAGGCTGTATTTGCTGCTAAAGGTGCATCAACAAAGTTTTGAGCAAAGGCTGTGAATATTTATGTACATGTGATTTCTCAGTTTTTTTATTTTTAATAAATTTGTAAAAACCTCAAACATTTTTCACGTTGTCATTATGGGGTGTTGTGCGTAGAATTCTGAGGAAAAAAATGAATTTAATCCATTTTGGAATAAGGGATGTAACATAACAAAATGTGGAAATAGTGATGCGCTGTGAATACTTTCCGGATGCACTGTATGTGTGTGTGTATATATATATATATATATATATATATATATATAATATATACACACATATATAATGATAATGCGAAATTATATATAGTGATAATAGGAAATTTATTGGACTTATTGATGCAAATCTATCTGTGCAAGCAACTAACCACATCAAGATATGAGGTATTGAAACTAACCCTGCTAGGTGTTACTCTCAACCCATGTCTGAAACGGAGTGAAATTCAGTTTAATGAAGAGGCGTTAAAGGAGAAATATTTCCTGTCATTAAAAAAGTAAATTTCAAAGATGTTTTACATGCTGAAAACTGTAATACTAAAAATAACCTCATGAGGGTAGTCTTAACATACTTTTAGTTAAAATATGAATAATCACTTATAAGTTAAAATTTCTTTTCATTATATAGCAGTTATTGATTTTCTGTTACTAGTTACAGTTTCTTCTAATTCTAACAAGGTTTTCAAATAAAATGCAGATTTTTATTTTTTTATTTTATCTTTTGAAATGCCAATGACATTAGACAAAATTGATCTGCATAATGTATCTGTTATCTTACATGACTTTGGGACTAGTCCCAACATACTTATTTACATAAAAGTATTAGGCACTAAATCTGAACGCTAGATCTGTGTAAACAATATAATTTCAGATTTCTTGTAAAATTATGCTTTTTTGTCCCCAAGGAGTATTTCATATTTTACAGAAACACCAAGATAAAAAAAATGATAAAAACAAACAACATAATACTGTATCTTGGATTACATAGAGCTGCTGCTGTCAATAGCAGGTTTGTAGGAAGCAGTTAAATGAAGTCAAGACTTGTACAATTACACCACAGGTTTAGTTTTAAATGTCTTCTGTTCATGCTCTTTTATGTTTAAATGGAAAGGAGTTCTTCTTTAAATATAAATATTAGGTAGAACAGTTAATATATAACTTTCTTTGTTTACTGTAATTGTTTATTCATTATGAAATGAGAGTTATCAAACTTGTGTCTTTTGCTTGCATTTTTAACAATTTGTATGTTTCTTTCAAAATATGTCTTGATGAAAAAAATATATCATTTTATAGAAAAATGTTATTACATTTTTTTGTTCATATTCATGTAAGGCAGAATTAAAATTGATCTGAACGAGACTGGAAATATGAGGTAGATTGTGATTGTTTTGTCACTACTGGAAAGTGCTATGTTTTCATTTTTTTTTTTTTTTATGTTTACTACCTACAGTGTATGTAAAAACGTACATAAGTAATGCGGTCTTGGCCTCTGTTTATAATATTTGAAAATGTGTTTTGGTTTCCGCATCATGAAGAAACGATTATGTATATTTTGAGGAAAATTGGTAGACCGCTCAGGGATTGTTCAATCAATCTGGGAAATAGGCTCTATGGCATTTAATGCAGTGGCATGGAATGCTTAGTAAATCTGATATCATTGAGTTTATATTGTCAAGTATTGTATCCCTCCTTTACCAGCAATAAACAAACCTTGCATAGTTAGCTTCACTATGAGTTTGGTGAAAATCTGCAGAAGTCTGTGAATTAGTATTGAGGTCAATAGGGATGGATGAACTGAACTAAGTTTAAATGAATTTTATTGATGAAATTGTCATTTAAGTGTCCCTAGGGGCTAGGGAAGCATCTGCCAATTATACTAGACTGATTATTTTGGCCAAAAATGTAATCTGAGCTGTGAGGCAGCAGTGCTAACCACTGCACCACCATGCCTATAACAATAAAAGATGTAGATAGAACTAATACCACTAAAAAATACAATTAAAGCCACAAACGAGCAATGAGTAAATAAAATATAGATCACTGCTGTCACAGAAGTTTGTTTGAAGTCACAGCTCTGGGCACAGATATATATATAGCAAAATACCCACGCTTTGCAGTGGCGAAGTACTGCATTAAAATTTTTATTAAGAAGAAAATTAAACCTTTTTAAACTTAGGGAAATTATATGCCAATATAAATTTGTTTAGGATCTCTTTGTATACCATGTTGTCAGTTCGGCCCTTCGGTTGTAACATGACCAAGTTGTGCGCTGAGCTTACTCTTGAGCATGTAACTTACAGATGGCCATGTGAGCAGTAATCTTGTCTCAAATCTCACAGTTTGGATTGCTGCTGTCATAATCGGTTTGAGTTTCATGGTTTGTTTCAATTACGACAGTATTTGCAGGATTTGTTGTGTTGAAGTGACATTCGGCATCTGTCAAGCGTTGTAAGCACACAGCCGGTTTCATTGATAAAATCACGTCCAGCTTTTGAGAGTTTAAACATTCATAAACATCAAAGTGTCCACTACTGAAATCGTCACCTGTGAATCTAAGATGTTTAAGAGGCATTGGCGGTTGTCGAAAGGTGTAAAATATTTGGCCATTTCGGTACACTTGAAAGCGACAGCCGAACAATTCAGCGGCAGCCATCAACTCACATGCAGAACCATAGGTGAAGGGCTTAAGCATTTTACTCTTATAGTGCTCCAGTGTAGTATAATTATCTCCTGTACCGTCATCAGTCCACACCTTGAACCTGTCCCAGTCATTCAATACATAAGACACAATGTTCCTCCGGATATCAAGAGTGAGCCTGATATGGCCGTGCAATATGTAACAAAGAGAACGGAAAAGGTAGGTGCTATCTCCGGGCATGGAAACCATTCGGTAAGTGACAGTTCTTTGATCGATAGTGATCATCTCGTTAGACATGGCAATGGGGGTTGGAATGATAAAGGAAATGGGTACCTGAGCAATGTAAAGTAAGTACAAGTTAAATACCTATACAATAACTATAATTGTAATAAACAAGCAATAAAACAGCGGAGAAGCCGTGGATTAAACAAAAAGGCTTTAGCTATCAGTAGGGAGACGTGAATCCCGTGGCGTACCAAGGAAGGGAATGTAGAGACCGGAGCGACGGACGGTCTTATATAGGCAGGCAGCCTAAAACGTGGGAGGCGTTGGGATGGGGGACCCAACGGCACCTCACACGGTGACCGAGCTGCAGGCTATGGACGCATATATGTAATGTAAGTAGGATTCAGTTAGCGTTGGGAACCCGTGTACCAAATTTCTTGAAGATGGGCCCATAAGTAACAAAGACTGTTGAAAAGTTCAATATGGCGGCTGACAGTGGCATCATACCACCGAAATGAGTAGGTACATTGGTTTCGGTTAGTGCAGGGAAGCCGAAAGTTCAACATGGCGGACGTTGTTGACCGTTATGACTATCACGCGTAGAATTTCAAAATGAAACCTGCTAAACTTTTGTAAGTAAGCTGTAAGGAAGGAGCCTGCCAAATTTCAGCATTCTACCTACACGGGAAGTTGGAGAATTAGTGACGTTTGAAAGTTCAATATGGCGGCCGACAGTGGTGTCATACCAACGAAATAAGTATGTACATCGGTTTCCGTTAAAAGTTCAATATGGCGGCCGACAGTGGCATCATACCACCGAAATAAGTACCAAATTTCAGCCTTCTACCTACACGTGAAGTTGGAGAATTAGTGACGTTGGAAAGTTCAATATGGCGGCTGACAGTGGCGTCATACCACCGAAATAAATATGTACATTGGTTTCGGTTAGCGCAGGGAAGCCGCCTACCAAATTTTGTTAAGATGGGGCCATAAATAAGAAAGTTCAATATGACGGACGTTGTTGACCGTTATCGATCATTCTGACCGTTACGTGTAGAATTTTGAAATAAAACCTGCTTAACTTTTGTAAGTAAGCTGTAAGGAATAAGCCTGCCAAATTTCAGCTTTCTACCTACATGGGAAGTTGGAGAATTAGTCAGTGAGTCAGTCAGTGTGCTTTGCCTTTTATTAGTATAGATAATATAGATTTTTGTTATACCTCAAACCGGTTTTAATTGCCTAAACGATGTTCGGAACGTGGAGCAGCGAGACACTGTTTAAGGGGGGACCTTTTTCACTGCTACACCGCTAAATAGACATGCAAAAGAGTACATGCGGTAGCATATGTATTGCGGGATGAAAAAGGACAGAGAATATCCCGAAACCAAAGTTGTAGCTGACGATAAATTTGAACATGATGACACAGAAGAACTTTTGCCAAAAAAAGGAGTCGCGTCCATTGCCTGGAGATACTTTGATTTTTAAAAGGTAGGATGTGGACCATTATGTTCAAATGTGTGAATACTGTTTCTATACTACTGGATAATACTGCTAGCCAAGTTGTAATTGTTTTATTTTTTTTCAATACAGTGTAATGTACCTGTGTAATAGTGTGACTACATGTTGACTTTATTCTCGACATTTCTACTTTATTCTCTCCGTTTATGTCAAGATTAAAGTCGAACTTCACAAACTAAACGTCATTGTAAAATGAATATTTAATTTACTAGATTTCCTCAAACCCTGTCATAATTTATATAGCACATTAAATGCTTTGTGTTAAGTGTTCCCAGAGCTATGTTAAATCAGTATGTGCTTCTTAAACTGACTTCCTCTTGTACTGAGGAGGCGCCGGCAGTGATTTCCACACAGAATACATCAACTTCATGATATTCCTGCTCCCTGAACGTTTAGAATGCTAAGATAAATATTTGATATTATTTTCATGATGAAATGCATTAAAGTATGTATTAATCATGTGGGGGCGTGAAGGTTGCACTGCTGCCTCACAGCAAGGAGGTCTCGGGTGTAACCTGCCTAGAATTCGCATGCTTTTCTGGTGGGTTTACTCAGCGTGTTTCAGTTTCCTTTCAAAGTCATGTAGGATGTGGGGTTTTGTTATGCTATATTGACCCTGCTAGTGTATGTTTTGTTCGTATTCACTCTGCGATGAGCTGGCACCCCGTTCAGTATTTGTTCCTGCCTCACACATGATGCTTGCTGGGATGGGAGCAACCCTGAATGGATGGCCTAATTAAACATGTGTAACGAAGATTTTTTTTAAAGTTATGAAAACTCTGTGGGCTAAGTTTATAACTAGTTTTAATTTCACAAAGACGTTTATCGTGTGGTGGTTGGTTAGATGGAGAAAGAAAAAGAAAGGATAGGCGCTGAGGGTTTGGTACGTCAGACAGACAGCACGCATGCAATAAAGAAAACCAGCTCAGTAGAACATCCATTGAATTCTGTGTACGTGTCTCCAAACACCAGATCACAAACCCAACATTTACACAATATTTAAGTTAAACCTGTGCGATACCCATTCACACATCCAGTTTTTTGGAGCCTCGTTACACCTGCCATAAAGTTCTCTACACTGAACTTACACCTGGGGATCCTTTACTGCAAGGGAGCAGGACTACCACGATACTACTGTGCATGTTTAATACATGCTTTAATGCCTTTCATCATGAAAATGATATCAAGTGTATATCTTAACATTCTAAATTTTCAGAGAGCAGGAATATCATGAAGTGAATGGATTCTTTGTGGTGATCGCAGAAGTCAGTTTAAGAAGTGTAGTGATTAACAACTGGGTTGGGGAACACTTAACATAAAGCATTTAATGTGGTACATTAACTTATGACGGTGTTTGAGAAAACCTAGTAAATTAAACTTTGATTTTAGGATGAAGTTTAGTTTATGACATTCTACTTTATTCTCATAATTTATTTTCTCATTAAAGTGGAAATGTCAACTTTAATCTTGACATAAATGGCTAGAATAAAGTGGGAATGTTGACTTTAATTTTGACATAAGTGTCAAAATTAAAGTGGAAATGTCGAGAATAAAGTCAACATGTTGACTTTGTTCTCGACGTATAGTTTGTTTTTTTTTCTTCCCTGTGTCCGTATTTTTTTTCTTCTTCACCATTTCGCTAATACATTTCTGTAGGGCTATACCACAAATAGCATTATAAATGCATGTTGCAGTTTTATTATTTATGTATATGCGTAAATGATGGTTCAGTTGGTAAAGATGTCATCACCAAGTTGCACTTGTTTTATTTTATTTTATTTTTATTTGGTGAATACTGGTGTAATGCACCTGGGCTTGAAGTCTTGAAGTAATAATATTATTTCTGGAGGTTGCACTATTATTTATTTTATCATTATTTATTAGTTTAAATATTATGCAGTTTAATGATGGTAAATTTGTTTAAAAAGTCACTTTAATGTGTCAGTGGACAGAGATTAACATTAACAGAAAGTATAGTTGGTTTACAAAAAATATTTACTATTTATTCCTTTTCTAAGACATGTTCAGTGCAATACAACTTTTAACAAGCACCTCTGGATATTTTACTAAGTCTAAATGCCTCTTTGGATGGTTTAAAATATGTTGTCAAAATTATAGCTTAAGTTGTTTGCAAAATTTGTTATATTTTGACTGCATCTGTAATGCAATTTGATTCCTTCTCTTCATTAGTGCCACCCCTTGAAAACTATCACTTTATTGGGCCATGCAAACCTGTATTAATACTTGTGTGCACATTAAAAAAAATGTGTACAGTGTACAATGCTCATGCCAGTGGAATAGGTTATTCTTAGCCAGTCTACTACAGTAATTGCAGTGGAAAATGTGGTTAACATCCACTCATGCATGGGAAAAAAATACTGTTGAATACCGTGAAACCGGGATCATTTAGAAAAATACAGTGATATAGAATTTTGGTCATACCGCCCAGTTCTACATTACGCACATTTGAATCGGTTCCTCAGAGAGTCGCAGTCAGGGTAGCCGAGAGAACGGTTCTTGCGGATGACACTGCAGTTGTGACCTGCTGGGCTGGCTACTATGGGCAGTTGTTCAAATCTGATTCTCCGGCTGGGACATTGGATATCTCTGGGTTCACGGTTCTTGAGGCTGATCCTTCAATTAGCTGTGAACCACCCAATCTCACTGAGA
Source organism: Polypterus senegalus (assembly GCF_016835505.1). Classification (NCBI taxonomy): domain Eukaryota; kingdom Metazoa; phylum Chordata; class Cladistia; order Polypteriformes; family Polypteridae; genus Polypterus; species Polypterus senegalus. The sequence goes on from NC_053164.1 coordinate 145,026,225, forward strand.
TTGCACAGGTGGTGAACCAGCTGAGGTGGGGGAAAGGCTGCAGGGATCTGTGGTATCCAAGGTGAACTTCTCTAGGCTGGTGGTAAGGCTGTTCTCCTGGGATTGCAAGCAATCTTTGCTTCCATTTGGGAGACTGGCATCATCCCAACTGACTGGAAAACGGGACTTGTCGTCCCTGTCTGGAAAGGGAAGGTTGATTGCCTGGATTGCAGCAACTATAGGGGGATAACACTGCTTTCAGTGCCGGGTAAGGTCCTTGCTAGGGTCATCCTTAATAGGATCCATGATCACTTGCTCAGTTACCAGCGACCGGAACAGTCTAGTTTTACGCCTAAGAAGTCTACCATTGACTGCATCCTGGCATTATGGGTTCTCATGGAGTGCAAAAGCGAATATTGGCAGAGTTTCTTTGCAGTCTTTGTCGATTTACGCAAAGCGTTTGACTCAGTTGATTGAGCTGCTCTTTGGAACATCCTGAGGGTTCGCGGGATCCCCTCGAGTTTGCTGGATATCATGGCTGGCCTGTATACTGGTACTGTGAGTGCTGTGCAGAGTGGAGACAGGACCTCTGTGTTTTTCCCCAGTTGATTCTGGGGTTTGTCAGGGGTGTGTTCTTGCTTCTTCTCTGTTCAGTGCTTCGATGGATTGGGTGTTGGGCAAGGTCGTGGGGTCCAGCGGCTGTGGGGCATCTGTTGGTGAAGAAAGATTCACAGATCTTGACTTTGCTGGCTATGCTGTGATCTTCGTGGAGTCAATGGAGGCTCTGATTGGGACGTTCGAGAGACTGAGTGAGGAGTCTGAGTGTCTGGGCTTGCGAGTGTCCTGGATAAAAAACAAGATCCAGGCCTTTAATGACCTCTTGGGCACAGCCATCAGCAGTGTGTCTGTTTGCGGAGAGAGTGTTGACCTTGTTGAGAGGTTTACTTACCTTGGCGGTGACATTCATGGCTCTGGTAACTCTTTCTGTGAAGTCAGTAGACGGATTGGGAGAGCATGGGGGGGGTCATGAGGTCGCTGGAAAGGGGTGTGTGGTGCTCCCGATATGTATGCAAAAGGACGAAGGTCCAAGTCTTTAGAGTCCTGGTGCTTCCTGTCTTACTATATGGTTGTGAGACATGGACACTATCCAGTGACCTGAGACGAAGACTGGACTCCTTCAGTACTGTGTCTCTCCGGAAAATCCTTGGGTACTGTTGGTTTGAATGTGTCAAATGAGCGCGTGCTCATGGATTCCCGAATGAGGTACATTATACCTGCATTGTGAGGGAGCACCAGTTACAGCACTACGGCCATGTGGCGCGTTTCCCCAAGGGTGATCCGGCTCATAAGATCCTCATTGTTAGGGACCCAAGTGGCTGGACCAGGCCAAGGGGTCGCCCACGTAACATCTGGCTGTGGCAGATAGAGGGTCATTTCTGGAGGGTAGGACTGGACCGCGTGTCTGCCTTGGGGATTGCCAACCAGGATCCCGAGCTGCTTCGATGTGTAGTGGGTGTGGCAGCGCACTGTACCAGTGCATGCTTCCCAACTTGACTTGACTTGATAGTTGCATAGGGTGCGACAGGAACCTTGACCTGCAGCTGAAGTCCCTTCAGTACACATGTACTTTGTGAGCATGCCTATGTCGATCAAACAGAGGAAGCTCTGCAGTCTACTTGTGACTTTACGCTGTAGAAAGATAAGTAAATAAATCAAGGTAAATAACATTTGATCTGGCTTTTATACAAGTAACATATAAATGTTTCTTATTTAAGACCATCACAATACATAATCACAAACAGGACTTTGGACGATACGTTGGCGATCTCTGTAAGCCGTGCTGCTTCGTTGGAGAACAGGTGTGGGGCAGACTGACTGGCAGGATGACTCTGACTTTGTGCTGCATCCAAACGGTGCCATCTTTCGCCTTTATACCTGGTGCAGCAGCGTTGTTCATATATGTGAGTGGATGGATGTTTCTTGGGTAGTGTGGTATAGCGGGTCCACAGCTCGCTTAGTAAAGGCCATTTTTAAATAAATAATCACTCTTGCGGGGCTTAGCGAGGGGGCGTTGGGCCATAGCAAGCCACGGGGCGATCTGCGGTGTGGGCGTTTCTCCCTGCGTGCACAGGTGAGGGACTGCCCACTTCCGTGATTGTTCTCGTGGCTAATATGCTGCAGCTGCTATGGCCCCTCGCTAGATAAAAGAAGCGCGAGTCGGTTAAGGGGGGAGAAACAAAGCTCAGAAAATGAAAAGAGAAGGAGACCGAGGTTATTGGGAAGCAGGTCGGTGAGAGAGAGAGAGAGAGCCGCGAAGAGCGTGTGGGTGAGCGAGCAAGCGAAACAAGTGCTCGCGGGCAGCTGCGAGGGCATGGGTGTTAGGCTGACACCCAGGGCATAGTAGTTGTTGTGGCTCCCGCTGAGCAAGCAGGTAGCGGGAGTGACCAAGGAAGGAGACGGGTGACTCCGCATGGGGCGCGGATGGCAGCGGGAGTCAGGATTTGGGACGTGGTGTCCTCCACGTGAGAGCCTTGGCCGTGTGAGGAATTCCCAAGTCGCGGTCTGGAGGGAGCGGAACCGAAGCCAGGGATTGGGATGACTCCAGATCGATAGTGGAGAGAAGGGCAGCTGCAGAGAGAGTGGCTCCCCTGTTGCGAAGCCTGAACAGGGAGAAGCAGGGGAGTCACCAGTTAAAAGAAGCACCGAGCTTGGCATTGTTGTTGTTTTTAAAAACTGCTTCCTAAGGAACGTTTTAACCTCGGGCTTTTAAAGGATTGTTTATTTTTGTTTGCTATTTTTAACCTCCATGTGTTTAAATGGATTATTTATTTAATGATTGAACTTTGGAACTGCACAGCACTATTTATTTGAACACTTTGTTTTTGTTGACTGATTTTAAATAAAAGCACTATGCACTTTTTTGAACCATCCCCTTGCTCAAATGTTGTCTCACAGTTTAGCTCACTCGGTAACATTATCGACAGTGTTGGGTTCAAGGGCTTCCAAATATCGGATGGGAGCATGGAGCCAGAACTCACATCGTCACAGGGGGGTCTCTTTCTCCAATGTAGAACCCTCATCCTCATCCGAGTTCACATATGTTATATCACATCTTTATTTGAAAATTAAGAGTGTCAGATCGGGATGAGAGTAAATGCGGCTGAGTGAATAAAACTGAATAAAAAAACCTTTACAAGTACCATACATTTACACCAGCTGTTACAGACTCAAATCAAGTGTATGTTTTTATTGCATAATAATAACAATAAGAGCAACTCACTACTCGCAATGTTTATTTTGGGATGCAGGAAGGCTCAAACAAGCGACCTTTTGAATAGAAGTCAGCAGTTCTTACAACTGTACTACCAAAGCAGTCGTGGCAACAACCCACACTAACCCAATTTCTTTTTCTTCAGTTATAACCTTGAATAAAAGTGCACTTGTTCTGTTATATTTGTACCTTTTGTGAAAGTGCTTATTTGATATTTGGACTTCAGTCTTCACACATTATACACTTCATGTCAAAATTTTGTTGTTAGTACTAAAACATGAAAAGGTTTGTGTTCAACATTTCTTGCATTTCCTGTCATCCTCCACTTACATAGATCGTTGTAGACACAGAACACACATGACATGCATGTGTTCCAAATAATGACATATTTTTTAGCTTATACAACTCTAGGTACCTGACTCCCTGATAAACATGGCTTGAGCTGGGAAACGTTTTTGCCATTTCTGCGGTGGTGGGGGGATGGGATAGCAGGGTGCTTGGGGTTTCATAGTGGAACAAAATCAGATTTTGCCGAATAAACTTGTACTAACATGATGGTCAAGCACATTTTAAAATACAAAATTGTAGGCAAGCTCTAGTAATGTAACAGAGATTGATTTACATAACTGGGACACTGGCTACTTCTGCAACTAGTTTTCTGCACTATTGTCTGCACAGACAGGGTAAAAACCAATCATCTTTGTAGAGATTGAAAGTGCTTTTTACCTTTCAGGTCTTGTCACATTTTGTATTGTTATAGTACATACCTTGCGGTGGTCTGGCGCCCTGCCTGGGGTTTGTTTCCTGCCTTGCGCCCTGTTTTGACTGGGATTGGCTCCAGCAGAGCCCCGTGACCCTGTAGTTAGGATATAGTGGGTTGGATGATGGATGGATAGTACATACCCTTTAATTTCTAATGACATGCTGTCAGCTACATTTTAATACTACCACATGTTGTACTTTACTCCAAACCTTTTTATTTTTCTGACACAGACTACTCGGTTAGTAGCTGGTGAAAGCAATTTAATGAAGATGATACTGGATATAATCTCTATGTAATCTTTATTAAACATAATGCCAGATATTGCCTTTCTCTTTGTAGCATTTTTGTAGCATGTGCCTACAAAAAGAAGCATTTATTTTTGTATATTTAAAGACAATTCACCCTGTGTTTTGCCTTATTTAAGCTATTAATGTTGCAACAAGAACCTATATTTAGTTTACACAATAAATATATCTGAGCATCAGAATACAAATAAAAGGAATCCTAATGGCGACCTATGAAGAGAAAAATAATTTGGTTCAGTACCAGTCCCTGAGGGACACCATGTTTAATTGCATGAGGGAATGAGGAAAAAACTAAGAAGGAAACCAATTGAAAACGGATCCTCATAGTTCAGTTACATTAATAGGTTTGTGTAGTAGAATATTATTGATATAAAGTGGCACTTAAATTATCAAAATGCATTGTGACTGCAGTATTCCTTGCATTGGAGAAAATTGGAATATCACAGACCCGGGTTTGCTTCCCGGATCCTCCCTGCGTGGAGTTTGCATGTTCTCCCCGTGTCTGCGTGGGTTTTCTCCAGGTACTCCGGTTTCCTCCCACAGTACAAAGACATGCAGGTTAGGTGCATTGGTGATTCTAAAATTGTCCCTAGTGTGTGCACCCTGTGGTGGGCTGGTGCCCTGCCCAGGGTTTGTTTCCTGCCTTGCACCCTGTGTTAGCTGGGATTGGCTCTAGCAGACCCCCGCAACCCTGTAGTTAGGATTTAGCGGGTTGGATAATGGATGGATATTCAGTATTAAGGCTGTTTCTGTACTATTGCTGGGAAGAAAGGCAGACTTAAATGCTACATTAACATTTTGTTTTATTAGATTAGTATATAAGTTGCAGTTTCCTATCGTAAAGATGCATAGGTAATATACCTACTATAAACACGTTTTCAACAAACTAGTCTGAAACTGGATTTAATAAGCATATAGTTGATTTTATTTTAGAAGTCAGCCATAAAATTTCTTGTGCTTGAATTCATTTAAGTTTACTAAGATAACAAGTATAAGGAATGGCATGATGTAATATAGTCTCACAAGATCTGGGAACCATAAGCTCTGTGTTTACTGTTATGTTATCAAGTTTTTTACAAAATACTTTTAGTAACCATTACTAGAAATATTAGTGGCATCATTAGTTTAATTTCATATTTTTTAGTTTAGCTATTATTAATGTTTTACAAGTAAATAAGACCATAATTTGTAGAGAATGTTCTACTGCTTGAAAGTTTCAGGCCATACCACTTTGTAGGTAACACTTCAATTTTCATAATTCTAATTGAAGACCACATGGTGATTATTAAAACATAAGTTCCTGCACCAACATAACCTTTGTTTTGAGAGGTGATCTATATTTTAGTCTCAGTTCACAGGCACTACAATAAGTCTTGAAATACTGCTGCTATTTAGTTGCCACTTTAGTTTGATTTTGAAGTTAGCAAATACAGTATTGCCAAAAGTAAGAGCAAACAGAGTATAAGTACCATAAAGCAATCAACATTGTTCTGATAATCTTCCTTGATGCCCCCAGCTGTGACCATCAGTGGTGATTCTTCAAGGTGGACAAGATCTGATGATTGGCAGCAACCCTCCAAGGATCATCTGGGTTTGCATCTCGAAGAGAGTAGGATGTGCAAGATTGGGTTGAGACGAAAAAAGTTTAAGAAACCCTGCTCAACATAGTCAACTAGCCACATCAAAGACCCCATGCTGTTAGAGTGGCTGTTTTATGCTATTCTAATAAAATATTCCAATTCACTCAAGCTTGGAGATACCAACCAAATATTTTACCAGGATTGAACAGATGCAGTCTAATATAAACTGTTTTTTTTTTCTCAATAACATTTTGGAAAGGGACCAGCTATAATTTAATTTTGACATTGAAGTCATGTACAGATGTATTTAAAGTACATTTGAAATACCTCAGAGTGCTGAAAACAGAGATCATTAATTTTTTCCAAGTATAATTAAGCTAACCTAAATATGAGAAATTATGGAAGCTACAAAGTGTTTTCTTGCATTGTTGGTTACTCACAACTAGAAAGACTAACATGGTAAATTATGGACTAATCAATTATGAGCACTTTATTGTCAACATGAACAAATTTGCTACTGAATGCTAAATAAATATTTTGGATCCAAATTGTGCTCTCTGTAGATGTGTACTTTTAAAATCAAACCAACAAAAATCATCTTATTACTCCAGATACTTTGTGATTTTCCTTTCATTTGATTGATTAGATATTCATTAATGCTTTTGTTAAATGACTGATGAAAGCTTATTACTAGTTAAGGTGCACGTTCTTGTAGTTTTGGGTTTTTTTTATAGGGAATTATTATAAGTGTAGTTGTCTATTAATATCTTCAGCTTCCTTAAAGAAACTAAACACTAGGTTTAGGGTAGTTAGGAATCTATAAAATGGCACTTCTGTACTGTATATCAGAAGGGAAACCAAGCAGATTTACTGTAATAATGCACAAATTCTACATAGCCAACAACTGTACATAGAATGTGAATCATGGACACCAACTCCAGAAGGCACCATTTCTGACTACAACACCCAAAATTGCGAAAATATTTGTTCATTTAACACATCTGATTTTGCTCATCATAGCATTGAATTAATAATGGATCATTGTTTACTCTTTTTGTGAAGCTTCATTTATATTACATCAATTGTCCTGAGTACACGGGGTTCAAACATTATATTGACCATCTTTGAAAGAGAAAGTATTGTTTTATACATCAGGTTTAAATTTTTCTGGTGAAGTTTCTTCAGAACAAATAACAATTATTAGCACCAAGAATTAGTTAAAAGAAACTGAAAACTGTGCATTGGACTTGTGTAACATCCGACACAACCTTTATCTGTATATTCAGATCATCTCTTTTATCTATTATATACATCAAGCAACCAAAAGGTATTTTAAATGCTCTAGAAAACAGTGCTTCATTTTGTATAATTACAGATTTGGTAAAATTTAATTTTGCTTATTTTTTGCTTTCACAAATATTGCAGACATTATCTTGTCACATATTCTGGGAACTTTGCTTGAAATGTTGAAGGAATATAAAATAAACAATTATCAAAAGTGTATATGACAGAACATGAAGAATATTGTTCTATTCTGAGAAGTCATCTGTAAACATTTTCTCCTACAGGTCACTGCTCATAGTCAGTTAACACACAGATGGGTGCTCAACAGCAGAAATAAAGAGAGTTTGCGGAAATGCATTCACAGAAAAAGGCATTTCAATTTTGTTGTTTCAGTATTGCAATGGAAATGTTTTACCTTTCACTTCATTTTGCATCACTGTCATTAAAAGGAGACAATGTTGACAGTTCAGGCATTTTAAGTGTTAAGTGTAAATGAAACTGAAAATACAATTGCTTGTGGAAAAATAAGCTTTGGCTTAACCTGTAGGGAGAGCTCTAAAAATCATGTTTTGTGCATAGCCTTTTTAGAACTATTTTATTTTGTGATATTAGTTCCTGTGAACAGCACTGTTTAAAATCAAGTTTTGTTAGTTGACAGTGAAAACCCATCAAAATTTACTGTTGAAATGAAAATAATAAAAACTACAAATAGTTCATAAAAAGAATGGGGTAGATCATATTTTTGTTTTCTGTGCAGAAATTCAAAGAAGAAGTTAAAATATATTCATAGTTTGTCTCCCATAAATGTATAGCAGCTTTCTCTGGTGAGCAATTAAAGGACGTTAATTAGGATGTTGACAATGTGATTGAAATGTAAATGAGTATTCAAGCTTACTTCAAAGTGCTTACGGAATGTCTTGAACCTTTTGGTTGAGAAAACAGCTATATTTAAGATTGCTCTGTACAGAGTCAAGTCATGTTGGGGAGCATGCACTGTGCATTGCAGTACCCACTACATGAGGAAACAGCTCGGGATCCCGGTTGGCAACCCCCCAGACAGACACACAGTCATGTCCCACCCTACGGAAATGACCCTTATCTGCCGCAGCCAGGTGTTACGTGGACAACCCCTTGGCCTGGTCCAGCCACTCGAGTCCCCAAGAATGAGGATCTTACGAGGTGCATCACCCTCAGGGAAACACGCCACATGGCTGTAGTGCCATAACTGACACTCTCTTACAGTGCAGGTAATGTGCCTCATTCAGTACTCCATGAGCAACCGCTTATTCGACACAAAGTCAAACAAACAGTACCCAAGGATTTTTCGGAGAGACACAGTTCCAAAGGAGTCCAGTCTTTGTCTCAGGTCACTGGATAGCGTCCATGTCTCGCAACCATATAGCAAGACAGGAAGCATGAGGACTCTAAAGACTTGGACCTTCGTCCTTTTGCATAGATATTGGTAGCGCCACACATCCCTTTCCAGCAATATCATGATCCCCCCATGCTCTCCCAATCCGTCTACTGACTTCATAGTAAGAGTCATCAGCGGTATGAATGTCACTGCCAAGGTAAGTAAACCTCTCAACAAGGTCAACACTCTCTCCGCAAACAGACACACTGCTGATGGCTGTGCCCAAGAGGTCATTAAAGACCTGGAAATTCGTTTTTATCCAGAACACAAGTCCAGACACTCGCTCATTCTCTTAGCTTAAATCTCGAAATGTCCACTTTAATCTCTTAGTTTATTTTGTCATTGAAGTAGACCGTTGTAAATGCCATCTTAAATCCTACCCAGTTGTTAATTGCTAATTAAATTTTTGATATTCCAGCTCTCTGCATGTTTAGAATCCCTAGATTTATACTTGATATCACTTTCATGATGAAATGCATTAAAGAACGTATGTTACATTTTACAATTAAGTTGATAACTTCATTTAAATAATGAGTACTGATAATAATTACACACATGAGGGTGGCATGGTGGCAGAGTGGTAGTGCTGCTGCCTCGCAGGGAGTCACGTCCCCTGTGTTCCCTGCCTGGAGTTTGCATGTTTTCCTGGTGGGTTTCCACAGTGTGCTCCAGTTTCCTTCAAAAGACATGAAGTTTTGGGGATTTGGTGATGCTAAAATGATGCTTGTGTGTGTTTGTGCGTATGTGCATTTGTGTTCACCTTGCAATGAGCTGAAGCCCAATCCAGGGATTGTTTCTACTTCGCCCCGGATGCTTGTTGAAATGGGCGCATCCCTGGATTGATGAATTTAATTATTAAACATCCATCATTTTCAGAGATATTGTGCCAAGGTGTCCTCAGAGTTAAATCGATGTTACAGACAATTCACAACATAGCGAAGCAGAACACGTTCTCACCGTGATGATATCTCACACTGTCACCTGGTGGAATCTTTCAGATTTACGTCAGGTACGTGCACAAGTATAAACAGTACAACACTTGAATAGCAGTAGCGTCCACTGGAGCACGCATTGCTTGAAGTATAAACCTAGCCTAATAGGAATGCAACATCATATTACACCACAAGATGACTAACTGTAGTGGTCATATTAATCAAGTTGTCAGTTATGCACAAGTGAAAAATGCTGATCAGTCAAAATTCTATACCAAGATGGTGCCCTATTGTATATCTAGAATGAGAACCTCCTTCATTAAATTACTTGTAATGTTGTAATACTGAAATAAAGCACTTAGCTGCCTTACAGATATGCATTCATCCTCCAAAAGAGTTTTAATTTTCCACTGTTAAAGTATCCATTTGGATGGAATAGTAAGATTATCAAGAAACCGGTTACTTCAAATTGTTTAAGAAAGGTTTTCAGGGTTGGGGGTTGATTTGTTTTCAATTCTATTTTTGTAAAAATTGATCTATTTGTATGGAATGATTACAATAAAATCAATAAAATGTAAAAAAAAAAAAAAAAGAAAGGTTTTGCTTTTTGGCAGTTGGTTGGTTTCTCTTTAGGCATGCAGTGGTTTTTAAATAAATGGAATGAATCTACAGGTAAAATTCCATTACAACGAGCTTCCAGGGACTGTTTGCAATCATTTCAATAGCTTCTTTCACTTTTTGAATCTCCTCCTGTCTATAGGTTATGCTGACGAGAATTTTTCTCAGCATTTCCTTTTGATAATACTCTTTCAGGGTGCAAATGATACCCAAATCCAGTGGCTGAAGCACTGCCATGCAATTGGGTGGGAGGACTTCAACGCGAACATTATCTAAATGTAGAAGCATGTTGTGGGCAGCACAGTTATCAATCAGAAGCCAAATCATCCTTTTCTTCTTCTTCATATTGTGAGGTTTCTGAACTCTTTTGGGATCCCACCCAACGGGAACAACATGCTGAAGTGCGTCCCGAAGCACAATTGTCGCGTCTATGGAAGTTTGTCCATTGCCGGGGCTGGGCAACAGCAGCCCCATAGTGCTGTAGTGAAGCGCCACAGTAGAAAATCATAAAAGATTGTGGTCGCACTATAATTTCCTGTCTTGCACCCAAAAACAGGAGGCTGAGTCTCAGTACTTTAGCAAAACCAGTTCTATTTAGCTTGAAACAGGAACAGCACGGTTATTTATTGTAGCGTTATCTGCCACTCTCCTATACAGTAATCCCTCCTCGATCGCGGGGGTTGCGTTCCAGAACCCCCCGCGATAGACGAAAATCCGTGAAGTAGAAACCATATGTTTGTGTAGTTATTTTTATATATTTTAAGCCCTTATAAACTCTCCCACACTGTTAACATTATTAGAGCCCTCTAGACATGAAATAACACCCTTTAGTCAAAAGTTTAAACTGTCCTCCATGACAAGAAAGAGATGACAGTTCTTTCTCACAATTAAAAGAATGCAAATAGATCTTCTTCTCTTCAGGAGCAGAGAATTTCAGAGCGAGAGAGAGAGCGCTCGCAAAGAAAAGCAAACAATCAAAAAATCTATATTTGTGCTTTTAAGTTTGCCGCAGTATTTTTTAGAGTAGCGTCCGTATCTTCTAAGCAAACAGCCTCTGTGCAAACAGCCCCTCTGCTCACATCTCCTCCGTCAGGCGCAGAGAACGTCAGAGAAAGAGAGCGAGATTAAAGCAACAATCAAAAAATCAATATGTGTGCTTTTGTGCTTTTAAATATGCCAGGCACCGCAATAAAGCGGCATTTTTTTAGAGGAGCGTCAGTATCTTTTAAGCAAACAGCCTCTGTGCAAACAGCCCCTCCGTCAGGCGCAGAGAATGTCAGAGATGGTGAGAGAGAGGCAGAGACAAGCAAACAATCAAGCTCCGCGCGGGATGCATATCTTATAGCATTGAGGAGTTAATATGTAATACATGCTCTGATTGGGTAGCTTCTAAGCCATCCGCCAATAGCGTCCCTTGTATGAAATCAGCAGGGCAAACAAACTGAGGAAGTGTGTAGCATAAATTAAAAGACCCATTGTCTGCAGATATCCGCGAACCAGCGAAAAATCTGTGATATATATTTAAATGTGCTTACATTTAAAATCCGCGATAGAGTGAAACCGCGAAAGTCGAAGCGCGATATAGCGAGGGATTACTGTACACAGATACAGCAGTCAGGCAGGTTAGTGGCCAAGTAATACAGTTCTCTCCATTTACAATGTTCCATGCATCACTTATCAAGATCTTTTCTGTTTGCTTTGGTGGCAAGCCACAGTGATCACACTTCAGGACAAGTTGTCCAGTTGGAGGAGGTCCCAAGAGAGTTTTGAAATTTCACATTTTCTTGAATGAGTGCCGCATTAATATGAATGTTTCTTGAACGAGTATAACTGAACCACATAAAAACGGCTTTTTCGACGTCTTTAAATACAGTAGTTCGTATACGTTTGCAACCAGAGATTTTTCTTCTTTTTTTGCTATGTCTTTCAAAAAAGTTGACAGTGTTGATGGCGAAATTCTGAATTCACTGGCAACATCTTTTTTTTCTTTTTGCTGCAATTTTTTTTTTTTCTCTAATATGAACTGTTTTCGTTTTTTCGTGTCTGCTGTTTCTATAGGAGGGTGACGATGAGTTAAATTCCAATGGATGTTTTTCAAATGTTGATGAACAATAAGCAAAAGGTTTCACTGAAAACCACTGAAAACAAAAACAGCAAAAAAAAAAAAAAAAGAGTGTGAGGAAAGTTCAAAGAAAGGAAAAAAAAATGTGCAATGTTTCTCCTTGGGGATTGTTGTGCACAACTGAGCTGAGACCACAGAACTAATTGCTCTGTGGATGAATCATTCAGGCTTTTCAAGGTCTTTTGGGAACTTCGTTGTAATGAAAGTATCTGCAGAATGTATTTCGTAGTAATGAGATTTCTATAGACTCATGTTATATGGGGAAACTGTCGGAACCATTAAAATACTTTGTTGTAATGAAAATTTAATTGTAAAGATATTTGTTGTAATGATATTTTACCTGTATTTTCTCTGCTTGCATTAATTTTAATGCAGGAAAAAAATACAAATTGGTTTACAGTGAGCATAATTACATTATTTTATTGTAGTCCTTGCCAAGGTAACTGTTTGCCATAAAGTACAGTACATGAAAGCTGAGGTTCATTTTTTCCTCTTGGCAGTTTAACAGTAAGTTATAAAATATGGGATTTGGTTTCTGGAAGTTGTATGTTGTGCATGCTGAATCATTGAATAGCATTAATAAATGCACATGTCTCATATAAGTTATCTTGCAACTGTTTTAATCAAAACTTATTTGCAAGCTGACAAATTAATATAAATACAAGAAAACTAACATTTAATGGAACTCTCATTCATTGGTCTCAAGATCCTATCTGTTTGAATAGGGAAGCTTGCCTTCTTGCTTACCTATAAAGTACCACCAAGCCCTTCCTCTCTCATCCCCAGTCTTGTTTTCTTCCCTCACAAACTGTCTCTTTGTCTTCCCATAAAAGTCCTTAGTCACATCCATTCAAGCTGTCAGTAGTAACCATTCTTTTCCAGTGGCAGCATTTGGGTACAACTACATCTAGTTTATACTGGCAAACCTACATCATTAATTTGTGTATAACCTGTGAATTTCCCCTTGGGATTAATAAAGTATCTATCGATCTATCAATCTATTGATCGATCGGGCCATTTCTCTTAAGCAGCTTCTAGGCAGTATAGTCCCATTCCTTACAGTTGGGGATTCTGAGTTGCCCCCTAACAGACCTTGACTTTGCAAATGACAACTTTTGTCCACTTTGCTTTAGGAAGTACTATATGTATACCATCTACAACCCTATCAACTCTTCCGTGGCTTTCATTTTTGTAGATGGTCAGACATTCCTGGCACCTGCTGTGTCACCTACTCTCTAGCATCCTTTGGGAACATTACTTGTTTCTTTCTGTTGTGCTTGTTTCTGTCCTGCATTGATTTTCCTGGATTGTTGTCATAGTGTACCTCCCAGTACAAACACAACAATATTCTTATTCCTTCAATGTAACATTTGTTTACTGCTGATTATCAGTAGTGTCATCTAAGGCCCTGCTCTCTATCATTTATTCCTGCATGGGAACATGTAGCCCATTGAGCAATCTGTCAGAGTAAATTTACGCTCCCACAGTGACTGGTCTGTTTTTATTTTTATTCAGTTCCTTACATTTTAAAGTCTAAGCTCTCTTTTTTGAATTAACAGACAAGCCCTTCCTCAAGAAATAAATTCCTAGTTGAGGAATGAAGTATACACAATATTTGCCCCTCATTTCCAGAATTGCATTCACTTTTTAAGTTGTATAATTAATGTTGGTTATATGGTGTTTAAAAGACTTCAAATAAGCTAGTGCCTGACCGATAATGATATTGATAGGAGGTCAGTAAAGATAACAGATTACTGATGCATATTGTACTGATATTGCTGGCTGATGTACTTAACAATAAGGTTTTCCTAGAAAAGAAAAAAAAAAACCTCAATAAAAAGAAAAACTGTGTAATAGAGCTGGGTTGTACCATTAGGTTTAACATCATCATTTCAAAGTGTCACTGATGTACAGTGCCATTGTCTATGCAGAGACAAGGTATGGAGTTGGTTGTTAATTAATTACAATTAGCTGCTCAACCCATGTCCTGTGAAAAACGCAGGATGCATTATAGAAAAAAAAATTAGCTTCATTCTGTTTCATCGTGGTTTGTTAGCAAATAATTTGCCTTATCTTAACATGCGTTCAAATGACATGCTGCCCAAAAAAACAAATGCCTCTGACCAAAGTAACACTAAATTACATTGCTTCGCCTAAATTACAAATAAAGACATACAAAACATTTATCAAGTTATATGCAAAATCTTACATCACAACACTCCACCCCAAAACAATGAATGTTTTGTACGATGTCTTTAAATTGTTTAAAGAGTCTGATGCATAACTTGTGCATTGATTGGCAGTATTTGCTCTCCCAGTGTTAAAAGTAGTCCGTGACTATTTGTCCATTACATATCTTCTTTATTTCAAAGACAATCTGAAGAACTTGGAAGCGCTACTGATGACTTGTATCTGCTCCGGATTGCAACTGTTTCTTTAGCTTTCTGCAGTCTTCATATGTCATCAGATCTAAACTAGCCCACTACAATTTAGTCTGTTGTGTGAATTCTTAATCTGTACTTGTTCTCTGCCTAACTGCTAATTAGACCCCTGTCCCAAACTATCTGTTTAAGCATATGCAGCTGTACAATTAACATCAAAATTTGAAAGGTAACATGCCACAGGTGCCAGTATAACCACTTCTGCCCAAGTGACAGCACATGCGCCATAGCAGAAACTGTTCACAAACCAACATTTGTGGCCCCTCTGCACACATTTGGGGTTGATTTAGTTGCCTCTTGTGCTTTCCTACCCATGGTGCAACTCTTGACTGCCATCAGCCTTTACCAGTATAGGCTGGCATCACCACCAGGAGACATAAAAGCTATGCAACTCTTATTATTTCCCCTGTAGGCCACCCCTAGAGTTGTTTGCTCACCATATGCGTACTTGTTGTGCTAAACACCTCGGTTCAGAATTGGCCCACTGGTCCTGTGTTTGTACCATAGCCGACAATCTCAGCAGGGCTTCCGTATTTTCCCAATTAGACTATACCTAAACATCGGAACCCATATGACTTGCAAATGTACCAGCTGCACCTGTTTTCCTGAAAAGTTCACCAATTTGCTCAGTATACCGCTCTTTAATAATAGTATTAATTATATTAATTATCCCACTTAATTAATTAATACCCAGAATGTATACTTTATGAGCCCAAAATGAATGCCCTTATTTTGGCATTCTTAACTGGTTTGTTCAGTTTCCACCCCTTGGAATATGAATTTGCTGCAGTATTAAATAAACCTTTCCTTTTAAACTATAGCTAATCTGACTTGCCTTATTATTGCATGACTTGTGGACTTGTTACTCACTTAAACCCCAGTAAGTGTCTTTTTCTTGCTGTCTCTTCAGTTCTTCTTCATGTCTTTATCTTTGCCTTTGCTTTTTGTCTTTGTTGTCTTTTCCTCTTTCTATTTTTTCATTCCGCTATGTAGGCAGGTCTGCAAAATGGAAGGTGACAAAGCAGTATCTGTCCATCTCATTTTATTTTGGTTTGCCAACCTGGTGCCAACACTCAAACTTTGCTTCTAGGCATTCATTGGAACAGTTTGATCACTATAGTAGAGCCACTCTGCTCTAATGTGCCAGTGGTAACCCAATCTCCTGCATGGATTTTACTCTGCTAATTGCCTTCACTATTTATTACCTGCACCAACCTAAAGTCCGTAAAACCTTACAATAGAAGTAGCACTATTGCAAAAGGCCAGAAAATTGAAACAGAAATAACTGTTTTCCCTTTCCTGTCTTCCTGCGCTACCCTTCTATTTTTTTTTCATTGCCTGTGTGTCCTTTTTTTTTTATTGTATGGTAACTGCTACTTGAAAGTGTGGGCGAAAACCTCTCCAGAATCCAAGTGCCAGATCCAGCATATCTCCTAAAACTGACCTGTGCTCTTTACTGGAGATTCATAGGCTGTCTTTTTAAACAACTGGTCAGTCAGGTTTCGAATTACTGAACCTAAGTGTGTGTACTTTTTAATTACTGCTGGCCCCAGCACAGCTGTTAGGACCCTCACACCCCTGTGCATTTCTGGCTTCCTGCCTGAGCTTGTAAAACTTCCTGCAGCATCATCTCCCATCCTTTGTTCTTTGGCTTGTCCTGATCCATTCAAACCAAATCCTAAACTGGCGCACTTTCTTTCCAACTCGGCCATTCTTGCACTAGCACATTCAGACCTTTCACACACAAGCACTCGAATTTCTTTTATTTCCACTGTTCCTTGTTTAAATTCCACACTTTCTTTACTCGGTATCCTTAAGCCAATATCCATTTCATGCCCTCTAGTCAACAATTGCCATTCACACTCACCAGCTCATCTGCCTTCTATCTGATTTCTTTGTCCTAAATCAAATTTCAGTGCAGCACTGGTTACCTTTCCTAACAGTGGTGAAATATATATCAGTGTAGCATGCTGTTTAAGTACTGGACAGAACTCAGAATTATCTGGAGATTGTGATGCAGTGGAAAATAATGGAACGAAACACCCATGGTGTTTTCCCTCCCTTTCATCCCTCTCCTTTTCCTTACACTCACATTCCCACTCTTTATCTGAGCACTCATCTGTTTCATGTAAGTCACCCACCCGTGTTTTAGGGTTCCAGTCCGATCTGGTTACTATTGCCCTAACTTTCACCTGCTAACACTTCACAATAATCACACCAACTGTTACATCTTTCAAAACTCTCACACAACATTCCATAACTTTCACTTTCATTCACTTTGCTGTTTTCTTCCTCATCATGATCTTCCTTATTTCCAATAATACAAGCTAGTAAACTTCTTATAACAGCAGCTGTCTTCTTTAAGCCTGATCTCTGTTTTCTTCCTTTTAATCCTTCCAGCCCCCTTCCATTTTGTGGCATGCTCAGCTCAGCTTCTGCTTTCTCTACCTGCACTGCAGGTTTCCTAGCTTTAGCCATTTTCCCTCTGCCACTCCACTGGAAGATGGCTGACTTTAAAATTAACTTAGAGTAAATTGTAGACTCAGAAATGCCTAATACAATTTGCCAAATTCGTTATGGGTTGACCTACTTTTGCCCCTGTAAGCAAACATACACATACGTACATAAAGATTCTAAACGAATAAGTACCGTATGAATGACGAATGCATGTTCCATCACTCCCTAGCACTTTAACCACTTAAATGGCGTATGAATTATGCATGCATCTTTCACCACTCCCAAGCACTTTAATTAGCGACTCACTACGACCAGCACTAACAAGCATGCGGGTGTCCTCATGACACACATGAAATCTCTACACTTTATTGGTTATAATCCATTCAGCAACCAAACAATGTTTTACTTCCACAGCATTTGTGCCCTAAAATTCACATACATAAAAAAACACATACATCAAAACAGTATTTGCAAACAGGGTGCAAAACATGGTTACCCCTAAAATTCTGCCAACTACGGCAATTGTTTTATCTTGCTAGAGTAATATATACACTCACCTAAACGATTATTAGGAAAACCATACTAATACGGTGTTTGACCCCCTTTAGCCTTCAGAACTGCCATAATTCTACGTGGCATTGATTCAACAAGGTGCTGAAAGCATTCTTTAGAAATGTTGGCCCATATTGATAGGATAGCATCTTGCAGTTGATGGAGATTTGTGGGATGCACATCCAGGGCATGAAGCTCCCATACCACCACATCCCAAAGATGCTCTATTGGGTTGAGATCTGGTGACTGTGGGGGCCATTTTAGTACAGTGAACTCATTGTCATGTTCAAGAAACCAATTTGAAATGATTCGAGCTTTGTGACATGGTGCATTATCCTTCTGGAAGTAGCCATCAGAGGATGGGTACATGGTGGTCATGAAGGGATGGACATGGTCAGAAACAATGCTCAGGTAGCCTGTGACATTTAAACGATGCCCAATTGGCACTAAGGGGCCTAAAGTGTGCCAAGAAAACATCCCCCACACCATTACACCACCACCACCAGCCTGCACAGTGGTAACAAGGCATGATGAATCCATGTTCTCATTGTTTACGCCAAATTCTGACTCTACCATTTGAATGTCTCAACAGAAATCGAGACTCATCAGACCAGGCAACATTTTTCCAGTCTTCAAATGTCCAATTTTGGTGAGATGTGCAAATTGTAGCCTCTTTTTCCTATTTGTAGTGGAGATGAGTGGTACCCGGTGGGGTCTTCTGTTGTTGTGGCTTCACAAATGCTTTGCTGCATACCTCGGTTACTTTGCTGCATACCTTGGTTGTAACGAGTGGTTATTTCAGACAAAGTTACTCTTCTATCAGCTTGAATCAGTCGGCCCATTCTCCTCTGACCTCTAGCATCAACAAGGCATTTTCGCCCACAGGACTACCGCATACTGGATGTTTTTCCCTTTTCACACCATTCTTTGTAAACCCTAGAAATGGTTGTGCGTGAAAATCCCAGTAACTGAGCAGATTGTGAAATACTCAGACCAGCCCATCTGGCACCAACAACCATGCCACGCTCAAAATTGCTTAAATCACCTTACTTTCCCATTCTGACATTCAATTTGGAGTTCAGGAGATTGTCTTGACCAGGACCACACCCCTAAATGCATTGAAGCAACTGCCATGTGATTGGTTGATTAGATAATTGCATTAATGAGAAATTGAACAGGTGTTCCTAATAATCCTTTAGGTGAGTGTATATATTGCTCTACTTTCCCCTATTGTATTATGAAATATGTAGCCTTAGAATGCCTAATCTCACAGACTTACCACTGTTTATAAGATACTAGCAAAATACCCGCGCTTCGCAGCAGCGAAGTACTGCCTTAAAATTTTTATCAAGAAGAAAATTAAACCTTTTTAAACTGAGGGAAAATATACCAATAATTATTTGTTTAGGATCTCTTTGTATACCACATTGTGAGTTCGGCCCTCCAGTTGTAATATGACCAAGCTCTGCTCTGAGCTTACTCTTGAGCATGCAACGTACAGTTGGCCATGTGAACAGTAATCTTGTTTCAAATCTCATAGCTTGGATTGCTGCTGTCATAATCGGTTTGAGTTTCATGGTTTGTTTCAATTAAACAACAGTATTTGTAGGACTTGTGTTGAAGAGATATTCGGCATCTGTCAAGCGTTGTAAGTATACAACCAGTTTCATCGATAACTTCACATCCAGCTTTTGAGAGTTTAAACATTCATGAACATCAAAGTGTCCACTACAGAAATCATCACCTGTCAATCTAAGATGTTTAAGAGGCATTGCCGGTTGTCCAAAGGTGTAAAATATTTGGCCATTTTGGTACACTTGAAAGCGACAACCGAACAATTCACGGCAGCCATCAACTCACATGCAGATGCATAGGTGAAGGGCTTAAGCATTTCACTCTTCTAGTGCTCCTGTGTAGAATAATTATCTCCTGTACCGTCATCAGTCCACACCTTGACCCTGTCCCAGTCATTCAATACATAAGACACAATGTTCCTCCGGATATCAAGAGTGAGCCTGATATGGCCGTGCAATATGTAACAAAAAGAATGGAAAAGGTAGGTGCCATCTCTGGGCATGGAAACCACTTGGTAAGTGACAGTTCTTTGATCGATGGTGATCACCTCGATAGACATGTTAATGGGGGTACGGTTGGAATGATAAAGGAAATGGGTACCTGAACAATGTAAAGTAAGTCTAAAATACCTACACAATAACTATAATCGTAATAAATGAACAATAAAACAGCGGAGAAGCCGTGGATTAAATAAAAAAGGCTGTAGTTATCAGCAGGGAGACGTGAATCCCATGGCGAAGCAAGGAAGGGAATGTAGAGACTGGAGCGACGGACAGCCTTATATAGGCAGGCAGCCAACAATATGGGAGGCGTTGGGATGGGGACCCAACGCCGCCTCACACGGTGACCGAGCTGCAGGTTATGGACGTATATGTGTACGTAAGTAGGATTCAGTTAGCGTTGGGAACCCGCGTACTAAATTTCTTGAAGATGGGCCCATAAGAAACAAAGACCGTTGAAAAGTTCAATATGGTGGCTGACAGTGGCATTATACCACCGAAATAAGTACCAAATTTCAGCCTTCTACCTACACGGGAAGTTGGAGAATTAGTAACATTGGAAACTTCAATATGACAGCTGACAGTGGCATCATACCACTGAAGTAAGTACGTATATCAGTTTTGGTTAGCGCAGGGAAGCCACCTACCAAATTTCGTGAAGATGGGGCCATAAATAAGAAAGTTGAACATGGCGAACGTTGTCAACCTTTATGACCATTACGCATAGAATTTTGAAATGAAACCTGCTTAACTTTTGTAAGCAAGCTGTAAGGAATGAGCCTGGAGAATTAGTGACGTTGGAAAGTTCAATATGGCGGCTGACAGTGGCATAATACCACCGAAATAAGTACGTACATCGATTTTGGTTAGCGCAGGGAAGTCGCCTACCAAATTTCTTGAAGATGAGGCCATAAATAAGAAAGTTGTCGACCGTTATCGACCATTATGACCGATACGTGTAGAATTTCAAAATGAAATCTTCTTAACTTTTGTAAGTAAGCTGTAAGGAATAAGCCTGCCAAATTTCAGCCTTCTACCTATACGGGAAGTTGGAGAATTAGTGATGAGTGAGTTAGTGAGTGAGGGCTTTGCCTTTTATTAGTATAGACTAGCAAAATACCTGCGCTTCGCAGCGGAGAAGTAATGTGTTAAAGAAGTAATGAAAAAGAAAAGGAAACATTTTAATAATAACTTAACATGACTGACAATGTAATTGTTTTGTCATTGTCATGAGTGTTGCTGGCACATATATATATATATATATATATATATATATATATATATATATATATATATATATATATATATATATATATATATATATATATATATATATATATATATATATATACTAATAAAAGGCAAAGCCCTCACTCACTCACTTATCACTAATTCTCCAACTTCCCGTGTGGGTGGAAGGCTGAAATTTGGCAGGTTCATTCCTTACAGCTTCCTTACAAAAGTTGGGCAGGTTTTATATCGAAATTCTACGCGTAATGGTCATAACTGGAAGCAGTTTTTCTCCATTTATTGTTATCCACAGATAAAAAGCAACAGTTCCAAAGAGCGCTGAACAAAAACTGAATTACACAATTGAAAAGGCAGCAAAAATATGAAGCGTCTGATACATACAAGCATATTCATAAATGCAGCTACTGTGGAAACAAAGCACACGGTGGAAAAAGTCAATGTCCCGCTAAAGGAAGACAAAAAAACCTGTGCATGCAGTGTGTCAGGTCTCAGATAAAGAAGAAGACGAGCTGTTTATTGATGCAGTAAGAAACGAATCGATGAATGAAACCTGTCATCTTTACAACGATTGACAAACACGGAATGTAACTTGAACACAACACATCCTACAAATACGAACCTGATTGAAAGAAATAATGATAATCAAATCCTTGATGACAGCAACACTCAGTAACACTCACAAAACAAATACTGTATTTTGACAGTCATGTTACGTTATTTTTAAAATGTTCCCTTTTCTTTTTCTAGCTTTTTTAACACACTACTTCTCCGCTGCGATACGCAGGTGTATATATATATATATATATATATATATATATATATATATATATATATATCCCTATCTGCATACTCGAATAATGGATACTTTATTCGCCATCAATGATTGTTTTGGTAAAGCCATACTCAGTGTATTCATTAGATGAACGGTAAAAAGTAAGAGCGAGGGAGGATGACTTATTGAGGCATGCAGGCTGTAGTCGCGTCAACTCTATCTGAATTGCGCGATCATATTTGAAAAATATATCTTTTCAAGTTCTATTTAGTCCATATGTGTCAAACTCAAGGGCCGCGTGCCGGCGTGTAATTATATCCGCCCGTGAGATCATTTTATTAACTGTATTATTGTTATTAATGGCCCGGGTATATGAAGCGCTGGTAACACAATAAACTACAGATCCCATAATGCAGCGCTTCAGCTGCCTTGCCGAACACTTACTGCGTTAATCAAGTGTAGCTTATGATGCTGCAAGTTATTGCGAAGCTAGCTCACACGATGCTGAAGAGAAAAGTTGATTCTGAAAATAGAGCCTTTAAAACCGATGGGAGGCTGAGTATATGTTTACTGAACCCGTGTGTATCATTTGTGGAGCTAATGTGGCTGTAATAACAGAATTTAATCTATGAGACAAAACATCAGGGCAACCTGAATGCAATGCAGAAGATACAGAAAGCAGAAGAATTAAATAAGAATCTGACACTTCAGCGGACGTTTTTACCCGTGCACAATCACAAAGTGATTTCAAGTGAAGGTGCTTTTATGGGAGACACAAATGCAGCAGTGCACTTTGCCCCACTTTCCCTGTTGCCAAGTAATGTTAAACCAAGTCGTCACTACGGTGTTCCCAAATACGCACTTTGCTGATAAACTGAGCGCACTGAGTTTGCACGGCGCTTTGGTGACTTTGAAGAACAAAAAGTCCGTCTACATGCGGCTCGAACCTTGTGCATGTTTGGTAGCACATATCTGTGTGAGAAGCTCTTCTCAGTGATAAAGACTAACAAAACAGCACACGGGAGTCGCCTCACTGATGAGCACCTGCAATCCATCCTGAGAATCTCCACAACACAGAACTTCACACCAAACAGAAACGAACTTGTTGCCAAAAAAAGATGCCAGGCGTCCAGCTCTAAAATGACATATGAGCAAAGACAACTGAATGATTTGATTTGTTATTGCTGAAAGGAACACATTTTATTTATATTTCTAGGTTTTGTTATGCAGCATGTTCATATTTGAATTTGTATAATTTTGACAGGATATATTTTTATGGAGAGAAAAATTTTTTGGGATATTTAAAATCTAAGTTTATTTTTTATATTAAATTACATATTAGTAAAGAAATTTGAATGTTTGTTCTTTTAACGTTTACTTTATTTCTAACTTGTATAATTTAGACAGGATATATTTTTATGGAGAGCAAAATATTATAAGTTGTTTAAGGTTTGAATTGATTTATTCACGAATAATATTCCTGTCTGTTTTTACCATTCCTACCAAAGATATTTCTGTCGACTCAATAAAAATTCCTTCTATTTAAAATTTAAATAGAACTTGAACAAATACGATAGTTCATAATATCCACACAGACTTGCACATAAGAGCGGGAGTCATCCGTTTTAACAAACAGCGTATTGCACTGATACGAAATAGCTGTGTGTGTATATATGTAGATATGTATGTATATGTATATATATGTTTATATATGTGTGTGTGTGTGTATATGTGTATATATATATATATGAATTTGTATGTATATATGTGTGTGTATATTTATGTGTATATGTATAGATATGTATATATATATGTTTATGTGTGTGTGTGTGTGTGTAAATATATATATATATATATATATATATATATATATATATATATATATATATATATATACTGTATATATGACAGCAACACTGATCACTCACAACAGTGACAAAACAATTACATTGACAATCATGTTACGTTATTTTCAAAATGTTTCCTTTTCTTTTCATTGCTTCTTTAACACACTACTTCTCATTCTGAACGGGTATTTTGCTAGTATATATATATATATATATATATATATATATATATATATATATATATATATATATATATATATATATATATATATATATATATATATATATATATATATATATATATTGCTGGCCCCAAGGATGATGTCACTTCGGGCACAAGGACACCACTCCCAGTTCCGGCATAGATGACGTCACTTCCCTTCCAGCCCTTTAAAACTGCCATCTTGCCTCAGTAAAGGTAGTTCTGTTCTGGACTCTGAACTAAGCACATCGTGCTATTTACAACTACTTTTGCAGCCGATTCAATTATATGGGTGGCTGCCCCAAATCTTTATGATGTCTCTGACTCATTCTTATCACAAGATATACACATATATATATATGTAATATATATATATATATATATATATGCATATATATACATATACCAATATACATATGTAGCAAAATACCTGCGCTTTGCAGCAGAGAAGTAGTGTGTAAAAGAAGTAATGAAAAAGAAAAGGAAACATTTTAAAAATAACGTAACATGATTGTCGATGTAATAGTTTTGTGACAATTATGACTGTTGCTGTCATCAAGGATTTCATTATCATTATTTCTTTCAATCAGGTTCGTATTTGGACAGTGTGCACAAAACCACGCTTTTATCAGGGCTTTCGTCGGGTAGTCTCTTGAAATGAAATTTCCCTCCAATAAGTCCTAGAAACGCGCTTTTTTCCGACTCTTATACTTTTGTAGCTCTGATGTGTGCATCAATGTAATCGATGTACCAGGAAATCATGCATTGACAAAAGTTACCCTTTGCTTGGAATGCAAAGTGTGATTAAATGCGTTATTTTTTTTACGCGTTATGGAGTTGCATTGAAGCATTGAAGCTTCTCAGCTGTGCTTGTGCTAAGAAAAGGAAACATTTTAAACAGTAACGTAACATGATTGTCAATGTAATAGTCTTGTGACTGTTATGAGTGTTGCTGTCATCAAGGATTTGATTATCATTATTTCTTTCAATCAGGTTCGTATTTGGAGGACGTGTTGTGTTCAAGTTTATTCCGTGTTTGTCAACCGTTGTAAAGATAACGGGTTTCATTCATTGAAGTGTTCACCACCCAAATCGGAACTCGTGAATGTAAGATGTTCAGCAGGCATTCCCGGTATTAAGTTGTGGAAATTGCCTGTGAATATTTAGCGGTAGCATGTGTATGAACTTAATTTAATCTTTTCCAGTCCTGCAAAGTCAGTTGACGCGAGCCGCTCGGAGTACATGCATCAAAGCTTCTGAGCTGTGCTTATGCGATCTCGCGATGCCCACGACTTTATTTAATGTTAGCTAAGACCCGGCACTTCAAAGTTTCTTGTTACAGCAATTTTAACTCCGCAACAAAGTGATCCAAAGTCTTGTTTATACCTCGTGTCTTTTCATTAAACGTGTATCTCGCGAATACCATACTCGTCGTAGGCATGACAAACGGCAGCGGGAGTGTGTCTATAAACTTAATTTAAACTTACGGCTCACACCGTGCTTTTTTCCCCGCAGTTGTGTAATTCGGTTTTTGTTCAGCACTCTTTGGAACTGTTGCTTTTTGTCTGTGCACTGCGTCAGTTCACGTGAGCCTCTCGGTGTACATGCATCGAAGGTTCCCAGCTGTGCTGGTGCCATCTCGTGCGATGTCCACGGCTGTATTTAATGTTAGCTAAGACCCGGCATTTAAAAGTTTCTCTTGCAGTTTCGCTGAGTTTGTGCCAAACACCATCCTGACCATTTCATCTTCGTCTGCATAAGCACAGTCCTAAACCTATGAATATTTAGCGGCAGTGTTTCTATTGGATTGCCGCTGACGGACGGCCTTATATGGGTAGGCACTAAATTACGTGGGAGGCGTAAGTCCGCCTCCCACGGCCATCGAGCAGACGTTTGTAATAGTATATGGACGATAAAATAGTAAGCTGTAAGGAATGAGCCTGCCAAATTTCAGCCTTCTACCTACACGGGAAGCTGGAGAATTAGTGATGAGTCAGTAAGCGAGTGAGTCAGTCAGTGAGTGAGTGAGTCAGTGAGGGCTTTGCCTTTTATTAGTATAGATTATTGTATATGCTTTATCCCCAACTTCCCTTCTATATCCATAACCTTAGGCAATTAGATGTAGTAAAAAGACAAGCAGGAGTTAAGTTACACATAAAATAATGTATTACGGATAATATTCTTAAATAATAACAAAATGCAAAGTACATTTGAATATTGGCAACCATGCAATCTGGTGAAATGGTGATGTGTAATTCAGGTGGCACACAGAGTTGTAGTTACTTAATGTCTCTAGTTAAGGCATCATTGGTGCTCAGCTTTTAGCCACATGTCTGTTCAAAATGGCTGAAGCTGTGCTCATCATTGTGTTGTCTTTAGTTCATGGTGTGACGGTCTTCTTCAGTTGTTAGCAAGAGAAAGATATTTCTGCATCACCACAGGTTAGCAAGAGAGATGCTTCTTCATCATATGTTGGTTAGAGAGAGAGAATGTGGTTGAGCAAGCAAATTTATAAGTTTTCTGTCCAACCCCTTACAGCCAATAGGATATCATGGTACTTAAAGCCCTCTGAGACAAGCCAATTCCAAACAGCCATATCTCAGACCAATGGGGGGAAATAGTGCATCTTAACACCTGCAACCCCCCAAGACCATATGTTAAGCTAACCTGGCTTTGTGTGGGGGATGAAAGAAAAGATTTTAGCAAAGAAATACTCATCAAACTGGTTTAAGACACATCCCCAAATCCTGGCATAAAATTATAAAGAGACAATCGTAAAAGGGGGGCAAACACAAATGCCTCTGACCAAAGTAACACTAAATTACATTGCTTCGCCTTATTCTTTTCTGTATATATAATCTTCATTTGGATCTTGATCTTTGTTTGTCCGTGAATGAATTAGAAGAAGAAGCACTAAATGGCAGTAGAGTGACATCTAAAACATAGGCATTGCATTAAGAATCTCATCCAGGCTTATACTACTAAAGACTGTAGTACTCCAGTCACACCTCAAAACACAGACATTCAAACTAAACAAATTGTTGTGCTTTAAATTAACTAAAGAGATCTTCATTTAGATCTTGATCTTTGTTTGTCCGCGAATTCCACGCATGCATAGACCACCTTCCAGTTTAGTAAGTTGTTGTTACTCACGGATGTCAACAATGTGCCGGAATAACGAATGGGGTGGTGGACAGTGCTACACTGGTTAGCTCCTGAGGCCCGGTTAGAGAATGAGATTGCCGAAGAGAAAAGGTACGTGCCTACTTAACATATGAATGAAAGAAAGACAGTGGGTAAAATGAATGACAACATAACAGCACGTTCCGGAAATTATTATTGTTATGTTGTAGCCGGCGAGTGCTGCGCGTGTCACAGTTGTACCTTGGCTTGCTCACATGTCAGTGAAGTGATCCATATTTATGCTTTAACACTAGAATTACCAGAGCCTACGAAAAAACTCGTAATTCCGTCCCACCTTAAATTGCTTCTTAAATCCCTTCACACCTCTCCGGCAGCGTCCTTTGTCTTCTAAATGTTCTGATAAAGAGAAGCTAGGTGCAGCCGGCTATTCCATCCCCCCACCAATTTAGAACGTACACGAACTTCTCCCAGCTCATGCCTTGATTGAGTATCTGGGAGTGAAGTGGAGTTTTAGAGTGGAAATAATAGATCGTTATTTGGAACACACGCATTTCATGTTTGTTCCGTTTCTACAGTAATCTGTGTAAACACATTGCTAAAACAGAAATGTTTTTTATATTCTAGTAGTAGATGACAAAATGTAGGCATAAACTATATAATGTATGAAGCCTGAAGTCCAAATAGCAAAGAAACATTTTCACAAGAATAACACAACAATTGCACTTTTATTCAAAAATATAACTGCAGAAACAAAAAGCCGCCTTAGCATGCGACATTGACAGCCATTTATTGTAACTGCCTCCGTGGTTCAATAGAATCAGTTCCCGCTTGGGAATCAAAAGGTCACGAGTTCGATCCTGCGCCCCTTCGGTTTGAGAAGTAAACTGCTATTAGTCTTACTATCTTAGAATAAAAGCATACATTTGATTTCAGTCTGTAACAGCTGGTGCAATTTATGATCCTTGTAAAGGTTTGCTTTTTTTTTTTCTTTAATTCACTCTTCATTCTCTCAGTCGCGTTCAGAATCAATCCATGCAACCCCATCTGACACGGCTGTTTTCACTAAAGATGCGCTCTTTAGCTCTGCAGTGTACCACGATGCATACTAACTCCCCAGCATACAGCAACATGCGGGGACTGGCAGGAACACTCAATAAAACTGAATAAAAAGAAAATCAAGTGACGGTGAGATACGAAGAAGGCAGCTTCGCCAGCGTTTGTGTGTCAGAACCCTTTGGGGGGGGTGCGTTAGTATGCATCGTGGTACAACGCAGAGCTATAGCGCGTCTGTATTCTGTTTCTTTTGTACTCCAGGGCATGCAGAGGAGAGAATGGTAAAGAGCAGTAACTTCTGCGCTATATGCAATCATCAGACACTCCCCATCTGCCCGTTGTTTTGTTATACTTTTACACTAACATATGTTTCTGTGTTTGAGCATGCTCAAACGGGCATGCTCAAAAAATATACGTGTAATGCCACGAAAAGTACACGCAGACACTTCATTTTGCAAACAAAACAAGTGCACTTTTATTCAAAACTGCCTGTATAACCGAAGAAAAAAGAAAGCAAGTTACAGTAGGCGATTGATACGACAGCTTGCATGGTGCAATGCTAAGAAGTGCTGCTTTTCATTCCGAGCTATATAAAATCATCACATTCAAATATTAACAGTTCCCACACACCCAAGGACCGTCCTTCCTACATTTACAACACGTGTACTTGTTGCAGTGCACACACCTCTCTGTGCTATGGTTCCTATTACACTGAATGAGCACCTGACACTGTACTTTCTTCCCTGGGAGAAGGTCCCGCATCAGAGAATTTCCAGTTCCAGCATAAATTAACACCCGATCTGACGCTGTTCGTTTTCAAATAATATTGCATTAGTGCGATGATATTTTCACATTTATTGTCTCTTTGTTTCAGGTGTGTAATAGAAACCACAGCATAGAGAGAAGTGCGTACATTGCTTCTTACAGGAAAAGGCGATGGAAAAAGTGCACTTGAATAAAAGTGCACTTTTGTTATACTTTTACACCAGTATATGTTCTTGTGTTTGAATGACACGGGCAGATGGGGAGTGTCTGATTATTGCATATAGCGCCGAAGTTACTGCTCTTTACCATTCTTTCCTCTGCATGTCCTGGAGTACAAAAGAAACAGCATACAGGAACATGCGGGGACTGGCAGGAACACTCAATAAAACTGAATAAAAAGAAAAGCAAGTGACGGTAAAATACGAAGAAGGCAGCTTCGCCAGCGTTTGTGTGTCAGAACCTGGTTGGGGGGCGGGGGGGAGGGCTGAGGGGGTGTGTTAGTATGCATCGTGGTACACTGCAGAGCTAAAGAGTGCGTCTTTAGTGAAAACAGCCGTGTCAGATGGGGTTGTATGGATTGATTCTGAATGCGACTGAGAGAATGAAGAGGGAATTAAAGAAAGAAAAAAGCGAACCTTTACAAGGATCATAAATTGCACCGGCTGTTACAGACTGAAATCAAATGTGTACTTTTATTCTAAAATAGTAAGACTAAGAGCAGTTTACTTCTCAAAACGGAGAGGTGCAGGATCGAACTCGCGACCTTTTGATTCCAAGGCGAGAACTGATTCCATTGCACTACGGAGGCAGTTACAATAAACGGCTGTCAATGTCGCATGTTAAGGCTGCTTTTTGTTTCTGCAGTTATATTTTTGAATAAAAGCGCAATTGTTGTGTTATATTTGAACCTTTTATGAAAATGTTTCTTTGCTATTTGGACTTCAGGCTTCATACATTATATAGTTTATGCCTACATTTTGTCATCTACTACTAGAATATACAAAACGTTTTTGTTTTAACAATGTGTTGACACAAATTACTGTAGAAACAGAACAGACATGAAATGCGTGTGTTCCAAATAACGATCTATTATTTTCACTCTAAAACTCCACTTCACTCCCAGATACTCAATCAAGGCATGAGCTGAGAGAAGTTCGTGCACGTTCTAAATTGTTGGGGGCTATTCCAAGCTTCTCTTTATCAGCACATTTAGAAGACAAAGGACGCTGGCGGAGAGGTGTGAAGGGATTTAAGAAGCGATTTAAGGTGGGACGGAATTATGAGTTTTTTCGTAGGCTCTGGTAATTCTAGTGTTAAAGAGCCTGGATACCTATGTGTCCCCCTTTTATAACCATTGCTCCATGTATATTGCCTTACTCTTTGAATTGCCACAAAGCAACCTGCGAGATTGGAAAAAGGTTGAGAAAACATCGTGAGATGAAATGATAGCGTCGTGAAAACGAGACGGACTGTGAACGGACAGAAGCAGAAATGCAATAAAGACATACAAAACATTTATCACGTTATATGCAAAATCTTACATCACAACAGCTACCTAAAAGAGCAAACTAAAGTGCAAGATACCATAGGCAATCACCTCAGCATCCCAGTGCCATAAACAGAGATGCAGTCTTCCCATTTGGACTTTGTATGCAATGCACTGATTAGACAACCTATTCTCAGCCACATGGCACTTGTGGTGCTTGATGAGAAGTATAATCGCCTTGTCAGTTAAAGATTTTATATATATTTAACACCATTCTTCCATTTATAAATGCCACAAATTTAAATAGTCACTTAATGGGATAATTTCATAATTATTTTTGCGATGGGAAGAAAATTCAGTTTTGCTAAAAATAATATATTAATATTAGGTTAAAAGTAACTTGAGCCTAGGTGGCCTTACTGGTTCCCAGGTCTAAGTTCTGTTACACATACCTGCAAACAAAATATGATGACTCATCAAGAAAGAGAAATGTTACCTTCACAGTGACCTCTCTATGCAAGGTATAACTTGGCTAATCCCCGGTCATTATGTTAGTCTTTAAAAACTCTGCCACTTCATATACTCTGGAGGAGGAAGAAAAGGGCCATGATGCATACAACAGGAATCTCACCTTCTGCTGCAAATAAGACTGCTTGAAAGTTTTTGTTTTTTTTGTAAGCAGTGTAAGAAAAAAAAGGTAATTTGCCACTCATTGATCATTGATGTGGCCAGTAATGGACAATACCATCAGCCATCACCTCAGTCCTAACCATATAATGTTTTCACATAAAAATGCTTTAATTTAACAGTTAAAAATTTAAACAGATTCAGTGACTTTTTTTTTTAATGGACACATGTACAGAGATAACTGTCATTTTGTCAGAAGTGTGCAGTATAGGTGGTATGAGCACAAACATCAAATTGTTAAATTGGTGCTAATACAAAACATAATTTATTATTACAATATTTCTGCTTTCTATGGATGTGTACCATATGAAAATTTCTTTAAATGTGAAGTAGTGCCCCTTTGTTTGCCAAGTTCAACTAAATTAACAGCCAGCAATGAAGCTTGGGAAAGATTCATATCTGGATAAAAAGTGATGGATTTGCTCCAGAGAATAACATTTGAATACTCTTTTAAGACTACAGGATTTCAGTTACCTTATTAGAGAGAAAAATGAATTTTCTGGAGATGTTCATGATATTATAAGCTAGCTTTAGGAAACAAGTTGACCATTTTTAAAATATAGTTTTTTCGCTCTTCAATTTTTATGAATGATATGATATATGATTGTAATCATATATAACTTGGTAATTTTTCATTTTGCATATGCATTTTAGCATAGTATTTACTGGAAAAAGGCTTTAAAACAATATGAGAACCATTTCTGTGTAGCTTATATTTGTGAAGATACAGCCAGTCAAAGTCCTAATCCCTTCCCCAGTAAGTTCAGAATTTATCTTAAATCTCCCTTAAATATTGATGGAAGACGCATGCAATTTCAGTTACATGGGTTACTCATATGACCAAATCAAAATGCCAAGTTTCATTAAAATCTGTGACAGTGAAGTCCAAAAATGTGATGATTTAACATGGAATTCCACCCAATGCCCTATCTGCATGGTATTTCCCCAAGTAGTCACAGGTTTCTTTGCACATTCTAAACATTAGTTTTACTTTTTAATGAAAGGCCACTTCAAACTTGTTATTTGTGGTTGCTGTCTTGGAAGTGGAAAAACACTTTTCTAATACAGGTTGAAAGTGGGCAATGCATTGTGAAAACTGCCAGTTTGCAAACCTTAACTAACAATACTCCCAGGTGCAGCACGGGGAAGTAACCAGTATGGAGTGAGTACCAGCCCACTTCAGGCACTGAACGCCACTGCAAGTAAGCCAGAAAGTTTTTCCACGTGTAGAACTTTTCTTTAAGTGGTAATTGGAGTTAGTCCATTGAACAATCTGTTCACATCAGATCTTCAGAAGTCGCTTCTAAAACTTATAGATGTGATATTACTTCTCAGGGAGGCGTGTACATGAGATGAAAAGGAAGTGTGCATCTTAGGTGATGCTTCATCTGTAAAAAAAATGCTTGGTTATCTAAAATGCTGAATTCCTTTATTTTATTAGTCTTACACTGTGATTTTTCATTGTGCCTGTCATATTACCTGTGTTGTTTTTTTTTCAAACAGAACTATTACTGATGATTGAGAGCCACCTACAAATGTCTAGTACAATTACTTACCAAATGTCTATGCCTGTTAATTTTGAATCACTTTTTTCCTTTTATGTTTTAAAATCTTTGGATATAGTGCTCCCATGTTTCAGAGGAATGACATGCTAGTCTATGGAAATAATCTGAAGCATTGTTTAAAAACTGTATGTGTGGGAATGATAGATTGAAATATTGTGTAAAAAAAACCCAAAATTTTGATAATTGCAGTACCATTTAATGATATATTTTTAGTAAGAATGATTTAGAAGGTTGATTGTTAGATATGCATCTGGTGAAAGCAGTGTTGTTTTGGGAAATCAATATAGTGTCATTCATTGTTTAACTTCATATTTGTGACCTAGATTTTCTTTCCTGAGGTTTTGTCCTTTCCTTTTGGCAGCCATTTTCTCCACACAGTGGTATGAACAGTAACTCCTAATGCTCCTGCCTTAGGGTGTTATGCTTGTAACTAAATGAAAAAATAAGCAGGTCAACTAATTAAATATATTCCTGTTCAACAGATAACCAGATATCCCATAGAAGTCACAGAGTCAATGAATATCAGCAAAACTTATTTTGAATGTGTTCACATTTTAATGATTTTAAATTGGATTTTTTTCACCTCTTAAACTACATGAAGTAGGCCATTATCTGCAGGCATAAAGCTGTTGGTCTCTCTCTCTCTATTTTTTTGTGTTTGGATACTGAGCATGCTCAAAGCAAACACCTACTGTTTGAGCTTGCAGCAGAGCTCTTCAGCTCTACGAATCTGTCATTGAGCCAAGGAGGAAGAGATCACAGCGTGCCCTTTTGTCATCATTATATATAGAGACATGTGATTTATCTGGTAACTGGTAGCTTTGAAGCGATGCTCACATCCATTGCTTTCTAAACGACTGCTAGACTGAGATTCTGTTCTTTTGCCTGGTAAGCATTTGGTCTTTTTTCCCTTTTTGCTGCCTCCTAATTCTGTTTCCTAGGTTTTAAATTAAAGTTGTGTTGTGTACCTTTAAAATATCACTTTTTTGCATCTTGAATGATGAAATTTACCTTATTAAAAAAATAAACACTAAATTAGAATACTGTTTTGGGAATGTGTCAAATCAAAGGGGGAGTATCTGTGTTTTTCTTCAAGCCTTCATTTTAGCTCTGTGGTTATAATTAGAACTTGTGAATGCAATAGAAAAGGCATTTCTAAATGGTTGATTCAGATTTAAGTCATTTTTGATTATCTGAGTGGAGAATGATGATGAGAAGAATGCAGTAGGTGTATAGATATTTGCTGTTTGAATGAGCAGCCTCAATACATCTTTTTTTAAATGTAAGCATATATTTCATTTATAGCTGTCAAAGCAATAGTAAAACATTTATTACAATGCTTTGTTACTTTATTTAGTTGTTTGTGAAAGTGATGTTTAAAAAATGATTTTGTTTTGTTGTAAATAATAAAAATAAGATCCCCCTCCCACAGTTTGCAGTTTATAGTTAGAAATGCAGTGTATAAATACTTTACATAATTGCACTCATGGTGTGTGTGTGTGTGTGTGTGTGTGTAATTATAATCTGAAATGGACTGACGTGTTTTTGGTTTGTATGGAAAAACATACTTATTTTTTATTTTCTTTCCTCACAAGATCAACAAGGTCCAAACCAAAAAAAAAAAACTCGGCCGTTGGACAGACAGTAAAGGTCCTGCTTTTATTATCACTTTAACAGTTATATGTCAGTCTAAGGACAGTGTAGCTTATGAAATAGATCTACTTTTTTGTTTAAGAAAGGCAGGTGATAAAATTACAGTTTTTAAAAAATTGGCATCTGAAAAATAACCATACCTTACAAATTTACAGCAGAAGTAGTATTTCCAGAGAAACTGACATTTACTGAAAGCTGTGCAAAGAGTCAGTTATAAATTTGGATTGGCTATTAATTCTCACACAAATAATAGCAATTTTTTCAACTTTTAGGCTAATTTTTGAATTGAGCCAAAACTAAGACATTAACAAAATAACACAAACCGTTAACAAAAAATAAGGAATGATCATTCAACATGCCTAAATGCAACTTAAGAACATGTTCTTTACAGTTTTATACATTCCAAATATAAATTAATTGCTAAATTTTTTGTATAGGTTAATATTAATGTGAATGTTTAGATAATAAAAAACAACAAAGCACATTGAGTGCAAAGAACCTTTAATACTGTAAGTGTTTACCCTGTGTAGTTTAAGGTAAAATCTCATAGGAGTTGTAATCTGTACTGAGTACATTCTCTCAAGATCACTTGTTGCACAAGTGTGTATTTACATTCTCTGCACCTTAAGTATCAATAAGAAAAATTGGCTAAGATTATAGACTTTATTCTTAGATGGTTTTCAATGGGTGTCCATTTAGGTGTGCTTGGCTAATTTAATCTCAAAGCTGGTTGATTTTTGATTTGATCTATTTTAGTAAACATGCTTCCTGAAAGTTTCAGGTGCAGTTTCAGCAAAAAGAATGCTCAGTGCTATGTTGCACAAGTGGATACACAGTGCTTGCTGTTTTCTAATGCTTATTCTTTGTGCAGTCTTTTTTTTTTCTTTTTGTGTATTATACAACAATATCTAAAAATGACAAAAGTCTAAGTTAACACTTCAGTACTGTCATTTATGATGTTCCTCACAGTCCTTAGATATGTAAGTTAGGTAAATTGGCATTGCTAAATTTCCCTATACACTATACACTGTGTGTGTTCACCCTGCAATGAACTGGTGCTTTGTCCATTGATCGTTTCTGCTTTTCGCCCAGTTCTTGCTATGATAACTTTGACCATCCCCGCAACACTTCTAAAGATAAACAGATTTAAAAATGGATGGATTAATGAACTTCACTTTATGCATACTCCTCCACTCACCAGTATAACTCACCTTTGCATGGCACTGAACAGCATTTGTTTCAACAAAACCGCATGTCACAAAGTAGCAAAACTGTGGGTGATAGTCTTTTTGATCAGTTTTCAAATGTTTTATTTGAAAGTTCACATGGACAATGAAAAATGCAAATATAAGACCAAATTATAATTTTAATTAACAGTGGTCTGCACTTAAATTTGCTTAGTGTTATTAAATGATTGTTGCAATAGCCCAAACATGAAACTTGTTTTGCTGAGGAAACTTACTTGTGGTCACTTAATCCAGGAAGCACAACGTTGCAAAAGGTAGTGTTAATGTTTTTTTTTCTCCAGGCATGATGCCTGGTCTGATTACTGTTTGTGTATAGTTTGCATATTGTTCCTGTGTTTATGTTGATTTTGTGTATGTACCACAGTATATTATATGCAAATAAAATAATTTTATTGTTTTATTTACTCTGAAGCAGTCACGAATTCATGTGCATGCTCAGTATTCAGTTTGCACTATATCATGATTCATGCCTTACTTCTAGTGCTTGCAGCACCAGCTCCCTTTGACCCATTAATTGAACATCAGAGAGATTGGATGAATAGGGTTCATATGTTAGCGATCAATTATTTATCAAGATTATGATGTAATACACAGTAATTTGAAAAATAACAATTACAAAAGTAAGACAAAGGGAAACATATAAAACAGATATTTAAAAAATCATAATCTTATGATGTAGTGGTCTGTGTGCAGTAACGTGTAAAATGGAGGAGGGTATGATTTTTTGGATTTTTGGAACTAGCTCCATGCAAGGCACATGTCCGTCGCAGAAACCACTCCCCACTTTCACATTCATACTGAACCAGTTTGAAACTTGAAATAGGATGTGTTTGTTTTATGCTTAGATTTACTTTGTGTGTGTATATACAGCATATATATACTGAAGTATTATAGGCTATATTTAGAGCTTAAGTTGCACTTTCAGAGTACTGAAGCTAAAAATTTCTCTGTGGTTTTAGTACAGCAGGCTAATGGTTAACAGTCTATCAAATTAACTCTTAACTCTTCAATTAAAACTGAACTCTTCAATTGCAGCATACAATTATAAACTTAAAAATGCCATATTTTCAAGAAATAATGCGTTTTAATTTTGTTTTCAAGTTGACTTGTCAGATCAAGAATGCAAAAACTAACTGCCATACTCGAGACGTTTGCTGTAACATTTCAAACCAATGATTTGACCTTTGGCACAGACTGTTTCTAGAAGGTCCTAGAATTTTACCCCTGTGTGCAATTGATTTTGTAATTAATCTTTCACATCAAAGTAAAATTCCTTTCCCTGTGGAGACATATGCTGAGTTTAGAATTCAGAGGCAACCTAATCTCTTTTAGAGAGCTCAGATGGTCTGTATAGTTTGTGACCTTTTGAAGTAAAAATGCATAACGTTTGGAACTCAAGGAAATAATGGTAAAACACTAGAAATGTGATCTCTGTGGTGGTTGTGCTCCAAATAATGACTGAGGAGGGGAAAATAAGTAGCTTTGAGAGTTTGTTTTTATTTAACTGACTTTATAGTTGGTTACAGGAAAACATTAATTGAAGTCTACTTTTAAGTTTCTTTGTCCTCGTGTGTATATATGCATTTATGCATATATTTTATGTGTTTCTGTGTATGTATATAATTAATAAACTTCTCATATATGTAATGACATTCATATATTAAACTTAATGGCTTTATTTTGCAATGTATGATATGCCATATATTTGCTGGCTTATTTCTTTATTTGGAACAAAAGATGTGGTTGACCTGGTATTAGATAAAAAGGAAGTGAAAACAATAATGTTAAACTAAGGTTATCAGTATTTTATGTATCTTAAGACTGCTCTTCCATGATTTTCACGTGTTTGTCTGAAGACAGTGACTCTGTCAGGTCAGCTTAAACATTTTATGAATATAAAAAGTGACTGACAGTTGATATAATATGGCATCTCTATTGTGGTTGACTCTTGAGAGTAAATTGTTATTTTTATAGTGATTCATTCCTCACCTAAGTTATATAGTTATGTTCTAGTTATAGAAGTAATGATTGATTAGAAAATTGTAATTTGAAAAGGTAATGAAGTGATTTTCCTTAGCAAATATTCTTAGAGGGGCATTGATTGATTTTTTTTTTGGTGGTTGGGACCAACAATAGATTGTCCACATCCTGTTTACTTCTACACTTTATGGGCCAGATCAAATCATGGCTTACCCCTAACACATATTCATTAATCTTGTATCACAGTATCATTCAATACATATTTGTTATTAAAAACATATCAGTAGTCTACCCTTAGGAGAGATTTATGAGAGAGAGAGAGAATTGTAAGTATAATTAAGTTTGGATGTCTTCAGTAGTTCATCTGATGTTCAAGTGTAAAAATCACTTGAACTATAGTATGTTTAATTTAAAACAAGCTTATTGGCACATTTTTTAAACCTAGTAAACTCTTTACCCCAGGCTTTTTGTTTTCAAACCCACCACTTCCATTTTAAAATGCTAGACACAGTGATTCTGAAGAAATAACATAAAAACATGCAGAACTTATTTTAACTCTAGCTGATTTAATTGTTTAACTTGTTGGTCTTTTCCCACTTATACAGCATTTAGGAAAGCGCTGTAGTGCATGTCTCTCTTTTATAGGAAATCTAGTAATCATTTTATAATTTTTTCATAGTTAAATACATAGCCTACTTTAGATTGACAATCACTGACAATTTGAGTAGACAAAAGTGGGAGCTATTTACAGCTAGTATACTTATTAGTTAATGATAGCTTAAATTGGTGAACACCGAGAAGACAGGAATGAAAATTGAAGTGGCTTCAAACTAGGGTTAAAAGTACTAAATTCATCTACAAGTAACATTTATAAATCCTTACTACATTCCAAAAATGTGTAACAAAACCCAATTTTTTAACTAAAAAAATTGACACCAAAACAAAAAAAGCATGGGAATAATTCACTTAATTTTAGCAGGAGTCCAATTAAAAGCAGACTTTATTTGTCACTGAAACTGGAAGCCACAGTGGGCCACAGAACTGAAGCTGTGAATTCCTAAATTAAATGATAAATTGCTGGTTCCTTTGTTATTTGCATCACATAGTATGTTGGCAGCTGGTTAAAAAATGAGAAGTGAACAAGAGTTAATGCAGACTTTTAAGACTAATAGAAGCGATTAAAGGGTTGCGAGTTTAAACAACCAAGTTAACTAAAGTGAAGTGATTTCTTTAGTCACAATAATTGGCTTTAAAGTATGAAGTTGAGTTAGAACAAAAACCAGTATAATGATACATTTTATTTATATGGCGCCTTTCCCATGCTCAAGGCACTTCACAGACTTTAAGAAAGAACGGCAGGGTATACAGTATATAGCATTGTAGTAAATCAAATAAATAAATAAAGAAGAGTAAGATAGTAATTCAGAGAAAAGCCTAACAGACAACATAATTGATGGTCTATCACACACACACGGGTCACAGTATGAAGTTTAGCCAACCAGGACCAGATTTGTGAAACTCTGCTTTATTGTATAGTAGCTGTGTTAGCTGGCTTTGCCTAAGTTGTTTCTTAATATATACTGTATATCAGTGTTCTCCCCAGATATTTTTTCCAGCCGGGTGGCGCGGGATGGGATAATTTAAATGTGCACTATTTTTATTTGTTAATTATTATTAATTATTTTCCCATACTCAATATGACTTCTTTTTTTTAAGGTTTGACACTTATGCCAGAATATTTTTATTAAGTTTAAGAAGTATCAAATTCAGGATCCGGCAACCCTAACAAAAATTTTAAGTAACAATTGTTATGACATACCAAGAGGCACAAGTATTGTTGCTGTCAGGAAGAAAAGTGAAAACAATGAAAAAAAGTATAGGAAACCTAATGAAGAAAAATTTATAAATATTCTTCAAAGTCAACTTGCATATGCAGAAGGTGTCTTCAGTTAAATATTTATTCTTCTTTTCTTCCTAGAGGCCCAGTTGTCTGCAGCTTTCCCATAATCAAAGTCCCCAGGATCTGGGCATTCCAAGGAGATCAGCGTGAGATTATTTAGCGTGCTTTGATTCATGCGATTTCTCAAACATGTTTTCATCCTTTTAAGGGCAGAAAAACCCCTTTCACATTCAGCTGTGCTCACTGGGATCACTAGCCCAATATGAGCTAGTTTGGCTCAATTTGGAAATGACTGTGAGCTCTGATGTTATCATTTTTAGTAAAATCTTTTTTGGACTAAAAGTCTTTGTATGATTGACTTCTGATCATTTTTGACACAACAGTCCATTCTTGCCTGCTACTTTCAAATTTTAAAATTGGAGGGCTACCACTTTGAAGTAATGATAGAAAAGAATTTCAGCAGACTCACTTGAATCGTGTCTGCATTAAAAACTTTTGAAAAGCTGGAAATAATTGGCATGTCAGGAAATCTTGCATCTAGGTGCTTGCCAACTGTCTCTAGGTATTTATCATATATTACAGTTTTGAATGACATTATATCACTTGGTGTATAAACAATGCAGAGATCTGACCATTCCTCTGCCAAACAATGATGAAGGCTTTGAAAATATCTCCCAGGAGTGTCTTTTAACTCCATGATGGACAATTTTATGGGGAGCAAAATTGGCTCTATTTCGGTAAGATTGACATCTTGCCTTTGCCCAGCCTTAGATAGTGGACAACAAAGGTAATACGTCTGAAAGCATCATCAGAGAGGAAACAAAATTGTACGTTTTAATACATCTGCTTAATCCTTCAGCTGTGATGTCATTTCGTTCAGTGGCCTCTCTTTCCAGCACAGCTGTGACACTCATCATACACTGCCGTAGTGACTGTACTGCAAATTCATGAGACAACCATCTAGTGTCACTGGCCATTTTCAGCTCAGTCTGCGGAATGTTCAGAGTATTTTGGATTTCTATTAAAAACCATACATCCTAACTGAAGAATTTTGGAAGAAATAGAACAGCTGCCTTAAGATGTCGTTCAGTTTTGTTAAATAAGGTACAGCAGCTGCTGCTTGGGCACTTGCAAGGGCCAATCGGTGGATTACACAGTGGCAGTTGACCAAGAGTCCAGATATTTTAACTTTAAGATATTTTTCCACACCCTTCTGTTTTCCAATCATAACAGCCGTTCTATCTGACCCTAGTCCAACTAGATTAGCAGTTTTCAATCCTAGAGTGTCCATCGTCTCACTCAGTGTGTTGGTTATAGTCTCCGCTTTGCCATCAATAATATTGCAGGTTGATACAAAACTAATTCTGACTTCTTCAGTGACCTGGCAAACATAAATAATGTAAATAATTAATTGTTTTACAACTGAGATGGCTGTGGTTTCATCACACAGAATACTGAAAAAATTTTCAGTGTGTATATTTTTTAGTATGTTAGACTTTATTTCTGATGCTAAGACATCAAGCAGCTCTTGCATTATTCTTTCAGAGGTGTAATGTGCATTTTTACCAATATTGAGATGTTGTAAAAAGGAACAACCTATTTCTTTACAGTGTTCCAACAGCTTTTCAAACAACGTTGTATGTGGCAACTCATTTTTTGCCAACCAATACATGGATCTTAAAGCTCCCACAAAGCCATCTCTCTGTAAGCTATTTAGCACAGATACAGATCTTTCAATTTTGCTGATTTCCAGTTTGCTCTAGTACACGCTTTTCTAAAAGGTCAGCAGGAGACTCAATGTGCGTTTTACTTTTTTCATGGTCCAGCAAGCTTTCTTTTTGAATTATTGTGTATGGCACATTTACCCAAAGTAACTCTCTCCTTGGGGGGTGTTTGTTTGAATGTTTAATGCACAAAGAGCACCACATACCACGTT
Organism: Polypterus senegalus; assembly: GCF_016835505.1. Lineage (NCBI taxonomy): Eukaryota > Metazoa > Chordata > Cladistia > Polypteriformes > Polypteridae > Polypterus > Polypterus senegalus. The sequence goes on from NC_053164.1 coordinate 145,067,506, forward strand.
CTTTGACCATTAGCCAATCAAAATCTTTAAACCATTGTTTGTTTATGCCGGATGAGCGTTGCTTAGGTTTATCAATTGGTAGAGTGTGTGCTGAAGAGATTTCTCCTGATGGACCAGCCTCTGCAATGTCTTTGTCTGAAATTGCCACATAAGGAGTTGACACCACACCTTCATTAGTTTGTGGCGTCTCTTTTCTGAAATAGTTGCAGTGTTGTTTTCTGAACACTTTTTTTACTCATATTGGTAAAACGTTTGGAAAAAATTTAAAAGTACTTATGAATAAGACTTTTGAGTGGGAAACTGAGAGCATGTTGGATATTCAATGCACACTTGCACTAAGGCAGGGCAAGATATGAACAAACAAAGGAATGGCAGATGGGCCACTTTAACAAAACCCTCAGCAATTCAGTGTGCCAAAACTTTTGCTCAGGATGCTGCAAGGGTTTCTGCACACTTTTTGCAATATGGACGTAGGTCCAAATATGAGCAAATATAATAACGGCGAATGGGGTCACTTTAACAAAATCCAAAGTAATGCAGAGAAAAAAAACCTTTTCTTCTGGAAACAGTGTGTGCTGCAACGATTTCTGTGCACTTGCAATATAGACACAGGTCCGAATATGAGCAAATATAAGAATGGCAGATAGTCTCTTTAACAAAACCCTGAGCAAATATAAAAACGGTAGCAGGAACCACAGTGAGTGCTACAAGGATTTTTGCACACAGAACACACCTAATGCTTGAAGAACTGTGTGTGTGTATGTATGTGTGTGTGTATATATATATATATATATATATATATATATATATATATATAGCTTATGCAGAGGAAGATGAGATGGTCAGGGTGGTGTTTGGCACAAACTCGGCGAAACTGCGAGAGAAACTTTTAAGTGCCGGGTCTTAGCTAACATTAAATACAGCCGTGGACATCGCACGGGATGGCACCAGCATAGCTGGGAACGTTCAATGCATGTACACCAAGCGGCTCACGTGAACTGACGCAGTGCACAGACAAAAAGCAACAGTTCCAAAAAGTGCTGAACAAAAACCAAATTACACAATTGAGAAGGCAGCAAAAAAATATGAAGCGTGTGATACATACAAGCATTTTCATAAGTACAGCTACTGCGGAAACAAAGCACACGATGGAAAAAGTCAATGTCCCACTAAAGGAAGACAGTGTAAAAAAAAACCCGAGCAAAACTCATAACACTCACAAAACAATTACTGCATATTGACATATTATCATGTTACGTTATTTTTAAAATGTTCCCTTTTCATTTTCATAACTTCTTTAACACACTACTTCCTGCTGCGAAGCCAGGGTATGTATGTGTATATATATATATATATATATATATACAGTGGTGTGAAAAACTATTTGCCCTTCCTGATTTCTTATTCTTTTGCATGTTTGTCACACAAAATGTTTCTGATCATCAAACACATTTAACCATTAGTCAAATATAACACAAGTAAACACAAAATGCAGTTTTTAAATGATGGTTTTTATTATTTAGGGAGAAAAAAAAATCCAAACCTACATGGCCCTGTGTGAAAAAGTAACAGAAGTTGGAAAATTAGTGATGAGTGAGTGAGTCAGTGAGGGCTTTGCCTTTTTTAGTATAGATATATATGAATATGTGTGTGTGTGTGTGTATATATATATATATATATATATATATATATATATATATATATATATATATATGCCAGCAACACTCATGACAATGACAACACAATTACATTGTCAATCATGTTACATTATTATTAAAATGTTTCCTTTTCTTTTCATTACTTCCTTAACACACTACTTTCCGCAAGTCGCGGTATTTTGCTAGTATAAGTATATATATATATATATATATATATATATACTGTGTATATATATATATATATATATATATATATATATATATATATATATATATATATATATATATATATATATATATACTGTATATATATATATATATATATATATATATATACTGTGTATATATATATATATATGTATATATACTGTGTATATATATATATATATATATACTGTGTATATATATATATATATATATATATATATATATATACTGTGTATATATATATATATATATATATATATACATGTACAGTATTCTTCCCCCGACGGAAGGCTGCTGCGATTACATTAATCGCAAAGGGTGGCCATCTATTGTTCTCCAGGCCCTTGTTGACGACAGGTGCATGATACGAGACATTTGTGTTGGCACTCCTGGAAGTGCCCATGATGCAGCTGTGTTTGCAGCATCGGATCTGTACAGGTGAGCCTACCTTTCAACATCCCTTCTCAGTGCGATAACAACTGAATTAGTACTGTGACCTGCTTCCCTTAAGGTTTTTAATTAAAACTGAAATTTGAATTAATACAAAATAACGACGTTTAATCAAAAAAAAACTAAAGTTAATATTAATGAGAAAATTTCTCATATTTGCTAAAACATCTGCCATTTGATAATAAGAAAAAAATATTTAGATAATGAAACACACTGTTTATTAAATATTTTGACTGGCACAGTAAATTACCTTTGCGATTTTTGTATTATTTAAACATCTGAGAGACAGTTGATGTGGAGAGAGTTCAGGTACCCCTTTTAGTAGCAGGAGACCCAGCCTATCCGCTACTGCATTGGCTCATCACGAGAAATAACGAGTCTCTTCATCAGACCATGCGATCCACTCCGCCAATCTCGTTTTGATTGCACGTGATGAAAATGTATCATGTGACACATTTATTTGCGTTAAAGCCCTTTTTTCCGACAAAAAGTGTTTCCAATGTAGTTTTTGCGAAATCTGAAGTATCGATATGGAATTTATGCGCTAAAGTTAAATGGAAAAATATTATGTTGACATGTACAACATTTCATCAATAATTAGCATTTCCATCAGCTATATCAGTAAAAAAAATTTGAAGCACTAAATATTTTTTCGCAAAAACTCCTTGTATGGAAACCTGGTTTATGTCAATTTATTTATATAGCACATTTAAAACAATATAGGAATGCTGTGGTCAAAGTGCTTTACAATAAAAGAAGAAAAAAACATACAATTAACAATAAAAACAAATACAAATAAAATAAATGAACATAAATAAAATAAATAATTAAAAGAAGTAAGATTACATAATCACAATGAGGAAACCATCAGTATTACTGAAGGTCACAGAAAGCAAGTGAATAGAAATGAATCTTTAATCTTGTTTTGAACAGTTCAATTGTAGATGACTCTTTTATGTAATGAGGTAAAGAGTTCCACAAGCAAGGAGCAGCAGCTGCAAAAGCCCTGTCCCCCATAGTTTTACACTTGGCATGAGGGACAACAAGAGTCAACTAACCAGAAGATCTAAGCACTCTAGATGACCTATGTAAAGCAGATAATTCAGATTAATAGGCAGGAGCAAGCCCATGTAAAGATTTAAAAACTAGCAACAAGATTTTAAAATCAATTTGAAAACTGACAGGCAGCTAGTGTAAAGAAGCTAATGTTGGAGAAACAGAATCAGACTTTCTTGCCCCAACCAGAAAGCGAGCAGCAGCATTCTGGACCAACTGTAACCTATGTATCAGGGATTTGCTAATCCCAGAATACAGCAAGTTGCAGTAATCAAGGCAAGAAAAGATAATAGCATGAGTAGCTTTTTCAAGATCCCTGGAAGACAATAAAAGCTTGATCTTGCCTAAAAGACGAAGCTGGAAAAAGCCACTCTTAACTACAGAATTAATCTGTTTCTCAAAAGAGAGATTACTGTCAAAAATAACACCAAGATTGCGGACTTGAGGTTTGCAAAAGACAGAGAAAGAGCTGAGAAGTCCAAGACCAATTTGGGCTTCAGCTGATGAACTCACTATAAGCACCTCCATTTTACTTTGATTCAGATCAAGAAAATTATTAGCCATCCATGATCTTCGTTCAAACAGACAGTTGTGCAGTTGATTCATTGCAGAGTTGCAGACGGGAATATTAACCTGTGTATCATCACAATAGCAGTGAAAAGAAATATTACATTTCCTAAAAATAGCTCCAATAGGGTAAAGGTATATAGAGACTAAAATAGGACCCAAAATGGATCCCTGAGGAACACCACATTTAAGAGGAGCAGTAAAAAGTGACAAGTGTCTACCAATTAGATATGACCTGAACCAGTTAAGAGCAGCCCCTTTAGGCCCAACAAGATGTTCATGCCGCAACAGCAATATCTCATGGCCAATAGTGTCAAAGGCAGCGAAAAGGTCAAGTAGGACAAGGACTGCAGCGCCATCTGAGTCAGTAATAATAGAGATGTCATTGAATACTTTCAGGATGGCCATCTCAGCACCATGATAACACCTAAAGCCAGATTGGTAGATCTCAAATAAATTATTGGAGTTAAGGTGATCAACTAATTGATTATAAATAATTCTTTGTAATATTTTAGCCAGAAATGGCAATTGGGAAATTGGGAGAAAATTGGCTAAAACTTCAGGATCTAATTCTGCCTTTTTTAGACAGGGATGCACCGCAACATGTTTAAAAAATGAGGGCACAACCCCCTCACTAAGTGAGTAGGATTAACGGTGTCAATATCATCAAGGATGTTTCTTACCTCTACCATGGATTGTTTACCCTCCTTCCATCAGGGAGATGCTAAAGGAGCCTTCGGTCCCACACAAGCAGGTTCAGGAACAGAATGAATAAAGCAGTTTGGAATCTGCATGTTATATTGTTCATATTTGTTCAGCAGTTTAAAAAAAATAGAGGGAACAATATAGTATTATGTCATTATGTTATAGTTTTTGGAGGATGAGGAATGCTCAGCTTGAAATTAATAGTTTATTACTCTTACTTACTGTTATAAGATCTATCTGTCAAACATGCAAATTCTTCCAGATTTTATTTGATTTTTTTTGTTGTCATTGTTGACATTCCTTCGCACTTCTTTTTGGAAGAATTATAAAGCCCCTCTTATGGTGACTCGGATTAGTTGACTGAGTATAAGGTCAGTGTGAAGCACAGAAGCTGCAGCCCTGTGCTTTTCGTGTTTATTTTTTAACTACCAGTTTAAATTGACATAATGCATGTAGTGTTGGGAAAAACTCCCATATTTATATTTAAATATTTTAACATGACATCACTTTCAGCTATTCTTAAAAAGTAAATACATTGAAACTGAGAAAGTTGTGCTCCTTTTTGCAAATTGAAAATATAAATTTATCCTGTTCAGAAATACAAAAACATATAAATAAAAAAAAAAAATTTCTCTACAGACTTTTGTGTACTTTTTTATAATTTGTTTTTACATTTACAGCATTTGTGCCTCCTTGCTATGGCTCCCACACTCCTTTCACAACACTTACAGGCAACATTCTTTTAACTTTCACTGCTCTTCAATATAGTTTAGACAAATCTGCTGCTGCTACCACTGTTGATTTTCTTTCTTTTTTTTCCTCTGTTCTTCATGCAACCACTTTGGCTTGCAGAACACACCAGCCAGCTTCTTCCCTCTGCTACAACTACAGGTGTCTGGAGTGAACTGCCTGCAGAGGAGTCATTTCATTCAAGTGCACTCTAATAGTCCTCCAACTGCTCATTCTTCTCCCTACTATAGCCTAGCCACCACTGCAGGGTAAGAAGGCATGATGGAAAGATCCAAGGTATTCTTATGCTGGCTACTGAACAAGAAGATTTCTTTTCCTAACATAATAAAGTTGTCTAACAGGATATACAACAGGGAGCATGCCTGCTGAAGGAGAGAGAAGAATATGCCAAATCTATCAGTTATGGACAGGTTTTATCACATTCATTCCATTTCACTTATTATTTCTGTTTTAACTCCTGAAATAAACTGGATGTGCTGATCCCACTTAGAACTGCAATTGTCATTTTCAAACTTTGCATTTTAAATTTGTTTGTTTTATCTTCTATACAGTGGTGCTTGAAAGTTTGTGAACCCTTTAGAATTTTCTATACGTTTGCATAAATATGACCTAAAACATCAACAGATTTTCACTCAAGTCCTAAAAGTAGAGAAACCAGTTAAACAAATGAGACAAAATATTTTACTTGGTCATTTATTTATTGAGGAAAATGATTGAATATTACATATTTGTGAGTGGCAAAAGTATGTGCACCTCTAGGACTAGCAGTTAATTTGAAGGTGAAATTAGAGTCAGGTGTTTTCAATCAATAGGATGACAATCAGGTGTGAGTGGGCACCCTGTGTTATTTAAAGAACAGGGATCTATCAAAGTCTGCTCTTCACAACACATGTTTGTGGAAGTGTATCTTGGCATGAACAAAGGAGATTTCTGAGGAACTCTAAAAAAGAGTTGTTGATGCTCATCAGGCTGGAAAAGGTTACAAAACCATCTCTAAAGAGTTTGGACTCCACCAATCCACAGTCAGACAGATTGTGTACAAATGGAGGAAATTCAAGACCATTGTTACCCTCCCCAGGAGTGGTCAACCAACAAAGATCACTCCAAGAGTAATGCGTGTAATAGTCGGTGAGGTCACAAAGGACCCCAAGGTAACATCTAAGCAACTGAAGGTCTCTTTCACATTGGCTAATGTTCATGTTCATGAGTCCACCATCAGTAGAACACTGAATAACAATGGTGTGCATGACAAGGTTGTAAGGAGAAAGCCACTGCTCTCTAAAAAAAAAAATTGCTGCTTGTCTGCAGTTTGCTAAAGATCACATGGACAAACCAGAAGGCTATTGGAAGAATGTTTTGTGGATGAATGAGACCAAAATAGAACTTTTTGGTTTAAATGAAAAGCGTTATGTTTAGAGAAAGGAAAACACTGCATTCTAGCATAAGAACCTTATCCCATTTGTGAAACATGGTGGTGGTAGTATCATGGTTTTGGGCTATTTTGCTGCATCTGGGCCAGGATGGCTTGCCTTCATTGATAGAACAATGAATTCTGAATTATATCTGAGAAATCTAAAGGAAAATGTCAGGACATCTGTCCATGAACTGAATCTCAAGAGAAGGTGGATCATGCAGCAAGACAACGACCCTAAGCGCACAAGTGGATCTACCAAAGAATGGTTAAAGAAGAATAACGTTAATGTTTTAGAATGGCCAAGTCAAAGTCCTGACCTTAGTCCAATCGAAATGTTGTGGAAGGATGTGAAGCGAGTAGTTAATGTGAGGAAACCCACCAACATCCCAGAGTTGAAGCTGTTCTGTATGGAGGAATGGGCTCAAATTCCTCCAAGCCGGTGTGCAGGAATGATCAAAAGTTACTGGAAACGTTTAGTTGCAGTTATTGCTGCAAAAGGGGGACACAGCAGATACTGTAAGCAAAGGTTCACATACTTTTGCCACTCACAAATATGTAATATTCGATCATTTTTCTTAACAAATGACCAAGTATAATATTTTTGTCTCATCTGTTTAATAGGTTTCTCTTTATCTACTTTTAGTACTTGAGTGAAAATCTGGTGATGTTTTAGGTCATATTTATGCAGAAATATAGGAAATTCTAAAGGGTTCACAAACTTTCAAGCACCACTGTATCTATACAAATTGTAGACAATGGAATTAAAGTTAGAGCCTTCCTTTTCAATAAACTTAATCAGTAGAGAAACACCACTTGGTCTCCACCTTTTTATCAGTGTTTTGACTGTTCACACATTGTACACACATGACCAGCTAATCAAACTGGAGTGATTGGTAGCCTGATTTTGTAACTTCTGTTGGCATATTGCTTGTTTGCTTGACTGTTTAACTGTACCTGTTGCCACCGAAATTTTTTTTTTAATATTAATTGAAAGCAATAACTTGAATGAAATAATTTAATCAAAAAAATTGCCTGGTCCTACGTGAGTCATATTTATTTTGCATATGACAATTGCCTATTATGGTTTGTTTTGCAGACATATGTAATTTTCTGGAGAACTATCTTCTTGGTGTCATCTTGGTTGACTGTACTACTCCTGAAGGTCCAGCTTCTGGAGGAGCTTCTATTCTATGCAAAGCAACAGAAGCAGAACATCTGCAAAGAACTTAAATATGACACTTTCTATTCATGACACTGCCAGAGTTGTAATCATTTTGTTGATATAGATTTTTAGTAACATTAGGCTCGGGCTTGCCACATATCTTATCCCTTAGCACTGAATGGAAATTCTTTCTTGTTTAGGTATTCATTTTTATTCTGATGTTGTTTTCTGTGTACTGTATTTTGTTGTAGAATTGTATTTGACATTACATTGGAAATCAAATTGAATGAAAGTCTTTTAAAAGTTTTTAAAATTAGGATTTTTTTTTGGTTCATTTCTCTGTTGGGGTGTGTAGTGTAATAACTTGAAATTAGCAGGTAGTCTAGTTGTAGGTTAACATTAGTACATAAGAACTTATCCAGGAAATTGACTACACAGTTGACTTTGCTTTGTTGGCGTTACATTCCACTCCACTTTTGTAGATGGTGTTTTTTGGCCTTTGCTCCAGATCTTTGCTGACCAGACTGATTATTTTGGGGAGAATACCCAGAAGATTAGAGTGGTTTTGTGTCAGCATCTCATTGCTGATATAGTTGGTCCATATACCTTCTTGGACAGGTAAACAAAACCTTTCATTATAATTTGCTTTAAACGTTTTAGTGTGGGGTTTCTCGTTTCATTGATTTTTTTTTTATTTCTTTTGTGTAGCTTGGGTAAAGTGTACTGTTTTTTTGGAATTACACATTCAGGATACACAAAAAAGCATCATTTACTGATTAACGTTATGATCCTGCTTATTCCAATATTGGGCAGAGTGAGAAGTGACACCAATATAAGGTAGAAATATTAACTGTTACACTCACTCTCTCATGCATAAAACATGATTCAACTAATAACATAACACATTCATTTAAAATGTGTATGAAAATTGGAGTATACGGTCAAAATTTGTTCACATAGGGAAGGAATGTACATATTATAATTATGTGATAGGGGTCTGACAAGGGTGTTTGCCTTTAAACTAATTATACAGTAAGGAATTCTGCTCCCATATCTATAATATACTGTATTACACTCTTCCCGAGAGTGATACAGGGCAAATGATATCCTGGCATGAATAATGTAGAAGCCTAAGCTCTTACAGAGATTTAGAACCTCTTTCCCAGTCACAGCAATTTTAAACGTTTTTTGCTGAGTTTTTGTTATGTCATATGTTGGGCTTTATCGAATTGTGAACTTATTCCCATCAATGCCTCCATTAACCACTGCCACACAGAAGCTGTAAACTCTGATTTAGAATGGGCAAGATTGTTTAAATCCACAGGTGACTATTCTAATGTATTGGGAGAAGACTAGATACTCCACTTGTTCATTGCACCACACAATAAACCCACCACAGTCTGTGCCACAGTCAGATAACATCCCTTTATTGGAAGGCAGAACAGTATTCCAACTGATAAATGTTATTAAATTTCTTTTAATTGGTAATTATGATTATTTTGTAGTTTCTTGCAAAAATGAATACAAAATAAGCAAATTACCAATAACCAAGTACTATAATAAATATATTTATGATTGAATGGATTGCATCAAATAAGGAATACTGTGTTAGAAGTTGAACTTTGGAAGTACTAACCAAGCTATTGTAATCATAATAGCTACAAATGATAATAAAAACATACACTGTAAAGATACAGATTTTGTTACTGTGTGTCATAATTGTTTTGTGTTATGATTAATAGTTGAAGGAATCACTGCCATGAAAACAAATTGTATCTCACTCTCTCACTTTTAACTGCCTTTAGCAGAAGCAAGCAAATTATATTTTTGCATATAATTGCAGGGTAGAGTGTGACATCAGCCTTGGTTTCAGGTTTCCTGACAGCTGGATGCATTATTTGCAGGCAGTTGAGAAGCACACTTGGGAAACACAGTTTGAAGGGGAATTTTACCGTTTTTGTTTTCTACTGGTTTTTTGGATGTTATCCCAAAAATAATCTGCTGAGAAGTGAACATCATGAAGTTTTTTTTCTGGAACATATAGGTAAACATAACCTAGTATCATCTTTTTTGAGTTTTGTTTTATTGTTTTGATGGCTAGTTTGATTACCCTGGTAAGTAAAATAGCATCTTTACATCATTTTTCTTTTTTCTAGTAGTCTTTTTAGATTTCCATTTAATTTTTAAAATAAGATAAATCCAAAACAACAATGTGGTTTGTTGTTTGTTTTGGATTTTTGCTTAACTACTTCCTAAGAAATTCTGAAGTGAGATTGCATATGTATTTTTACACAGCAGTCCAGTATACATTGTTAAAATATGTGAAGTATTTCACTAAACTGAGAATGACATTAAATTACTCTAGAAAGAGCTCTGGGAAGACCATAAAAAAAATAACAGTCCTCATAAACATTTTAAAAAATGAGGGAGTGCTTCTAAGTACAAACTGCTTTTTCTTTGTCTGTTAGGTTTACCACACTTAGCTTGTTTGGAACATAAGGCTACTGTATTTGGTAGAAAGGAATGAAACTGAAGGAGGGTTTTTTGTGCTGTCTTTTTCATCATTAAGGTTATAGTCCTGTGCTTTCTTACCCCTTATCCATTTTATACTAAATTTATCAGTCTTAAAAAATTAGATTTTTCATATTATACGCAGCTGGATTTATATTATTAATAAATTAAGCCACAATATAATAGATTCTCAGATAGAAAAAATTACCTTTAATCTGTGTGTTTTGTTGCATTGTTAATTAATTGACATGACATTTTGTTGTTGTTTTCTTTTATATGAAGTACAGTTTTTCTCAACTAAAATATTTTGTTTGAAGTATTTTTTGAAAATTAATGAAATACATCATGTAGCTTTTTTATTGATGTAAAGTTTATATTATGTACAAATTAAATATTTTCATGTCTATCAGTAGTAATTTTTTTAGTCATCTGTTTTCTATTGAATATATACAGTATATATATATATATATATATATATATATATATATATATATATATACAGTATATATATATAACTTTTTCTTCCACTGTGTTTGCATCATGTCTTTTCAACTTTTCCTGAAGTCTGCAAATGCCACTGTTTCTCAGCCACTAAGTTGCACAATGACCCGATGTCAGAGAATAGATTTTGAACATTTCAGCATGTTTCTTATTACTACTTCATAGTCCAGTTGCATTTTAGGTTCCTATCTGTGTTGCTGCAGACCCTCATTATGACTCTTTTATCAATAGATTGAGCACTACTGGTTATCTGTGAAGTAAATAAAAAATAGTTGCCATGGTTATCTTAGCCATAATAAAAATTGTTAATAAATCAAATTCATTGACTCAAATACCTAATAAGTTGAAATAAGGATAATCCTGAAGAAAAATTCGCTTCCATCTATTTTCTCCCCATACAGTTTTTAACAGCTGTTCCCATATATATTTTAAATGAAACTAAAACAGAGTTACTTGGGTAACCTGCATTTTTGACGACTAACATTAGCTGACATATTTTTCTGAAAGTGGCAGTGACACAGATTGTCAAGCTCTATCCACTTGTTCAGGATATAATATAATCTAATGTATGATTTTGTATGTGATGCAAATAAGCTCAATGACGTATTGTTATTTTTGGACTTTTTTCAATTACGTAGCGATATTTCTTGTTATTAGTAAGTATCCTTAATAAGTTGTTCTTGGTAGGAGACTGCATAAACTTTCTAAAAGCAAATATATATACAGTGGTGTGAAAAACTATTTGCCCCCTTCCTGATTTCTTATTCTTTTGCATGTTTGTCACACGAAATGTTTCTGATCATCAAACACATTTAACCATTAGTCAAATATAACACAAGTAAACACAAAATGCAGTTTTTAAATGATGGTTTTTATTATTTAGGGAGAAAAAAAATCCAAACCTACATGGCCCTGTGTGAAAAAGTAATTGCCCCCTTGTTAAAAAAATAACCTAACTGTGGTGTATCACACCTGAGTTCAATTTCCGTAGCCACCCCCAGGCCTGATTACTGCCACACCTGTTTCAATCAAGAAATCACTTAAATAGGAGCTGCCTGACACAGAGAAGTAGACCAAAAGCACCTGAAAAGCTAGACATCATGCCAAGATCCAAAGAAATTCAGGAACAAATGAGAACAGAAGTAATTGAGATCTATCAGTCTGGTAAAGGTTATAAAGCCATTTCTAAAGCTTTGGGACTCCAGCTAACCACAGTGAGAGCCATTATCCACAAATGGCAAAAACATGGAACAGTGGTGAACCTTCCCAGGATTGGCCGGCCGACCAAAATTACCCCAAGAGCGCAGAGACGACTCATCTGATAGGTCACAAAAGACCCCAGGACAACGTCTAAAGAACTGCAGGCCTCACTTGCCTCAATTAAGGTCAGTGTTCACGACTCCACCAGAAAGAGACTGGGCAAAAACGGCCTGCATGGCAGTTTTCCCAAGACGCAAACCACTGTTAAGCAAAAAGAACATTAGGGCTCGTCTCAATTTTGCTAAGAAACATCTCAATGATTGCCAAGACTTTTGGGAAAATACCTTGTGGACTGATGAGACAAAAGTTGAAATTTTTGGAAGGCAAATGTCCCGTTACATCTGTTGTAAAAGGAACACAGCATTTCAGAAAAAGAACATCATACCAACAGTAAAATATGGTGGTGGTAGTGTGATGGTCTGGGGTTGTTTTGCTGCTTCAGGACCTGGAAGGCTTGCTGTGATAGATGTAACCATGAATTCTACTGTCTACCAAAAAATCCTGAAGGAGAATGTCTGGCCATCTGTTCGTCAACTCAAGCTGAAGCAATCTTGGGTGCAGCAAATCCACCTCTGAATGGCTGAAGAAAAACAAAATGAAGACTTTGGAGTGGCCTAGTCATCAAAGTCCTGACCTGAATCCAATTGAGATGCTATGGCATGACCTTAAAAAGGCGGTTCATGCTAGAAAACCCTCAAATAAAGCTGAATTACAACAATTCTGCAAAGATGAGTGGGCTAAAATTCCTCCAGAGCGCTGTAAAAGACTCATTGCAAGTTATCATAACGCTTGATTGTAGTTATTGCTGCTAAGGGTGGCAAAACCAGTTATTAGGTTTAGGGGGCAATTACTTTTTCACACAGGGCCATGTAGGTTTGGATTTTTTTTCTCCCTAAATAATAAAAACCATCATTTAAAAACTGCATTTTGTGTTTGCTTGTGTTATATTTGACTAATGGTTAAATGTGTTTGATGATCAGAAACATTTTGTGTGACAAACATGCAAAAGAATAAGAAATCAGGAAGGGGGCAAATAGTTTTTCACACCATTGTGTATATACCATTGTTATATATAATATGTATAATGTGTGTGTGTGTGTGTGTGTGTGTATGTGTGTGTATATATATATATATATATATATATATATATATATATATATATATATATATATATATATACAGTAATCCTCGTCGATCACAGGGTTATGCGTTCCAGAACCCCATGATAGGTGAAAATCCGTGAAGTAGAAACCATATGTTTGTATGGTTATTTTTATATATTTTAAGACCTTATAAACTCTCCCACACTGTTAACATTATTAGAGCCCTCTAGACATGAAATACCCTTTAGTCAAAAGTTTAAACTGTGCTCCATGACAAGACAGAGATGACAGTTCTTTCTCACAATTAAAAGAATGCAAATGTATCTTCTCTTCAAACGAGCGCCATCAGGAGCAGAGAATGTCAGAGAGATAGAGAGAGCGTGACAGAAAAACAAACAAAAAATCAATACGTGCTGTTGGGCTTTTAAGTATGAGCACCGCGATAAAGCAGCCGCAAAGAAGGGAGCAATGTGAAGGTAGTCTTTCAGCATTTTTTAGAATAGCCTCCGTATCTTCTAAACAAACAGCCCCTCTGCTCACACCCCCTCTGTCAGGAGCAGAGAACGTCAGAGAAAGAGCGCACGAGATTAAAGCAAACAATCAAAAAATCAATACGTGCTTTTGGGCCACCGCGATAAAGCAGCATTTCTTAGAGGAGCGTCCATATCTTCTAGGCAAACCGCCCCTCTTCTCACACCCCATCCGTCACGCGCAGAGAATGTCAGAGAAAGACCGAGAAAAGCAAACAATCCGCTCGGGGAAGCACATCGTATATCATTGAGGAGTTTTAGTTAATATGTAATACATGCTCTGATTGGGTAGCTTCTAAGCCATCCGCCAATAGCGTCCCTTGTATGAAATCAACTAGGCAAACAAACTGAGGAAGCATGTACTTTAAATTAAAAGACCCATTGTCCGCAGAAATCTGCGAACCAGCGAAAAATCCGTGATATATATTTAGATATGCTTACTTTTAAAATCCGCGATGGAGTAAAGCCGTGAAAGTCGAAGCGCGATATAGCGAGGGATCACTGTATATACTGCTCAAAAGAATTAAAGGAACACTTTTTAATCAGAGTATAGCATAAAGTCAATGAAACTTATGGGATATTAATCTGGTCAGTTAAGTAGCAGAGGGGGTTGTTAATCAGTTTCAGCTGCTGTGGTGTTAATGAAATTAACAACAGATGCACTAGAGGGGCAACAATGAGATGACCCCCAAAACAGTAATGGTTTAACAGGTGGAGGCCACTGACATTTTTCCCTCCTCATCTTTTCTGACTGTTTCTTCTCTAGTTTTGCATTTGGCTACAGTCAGTGTCACTACTGGTAGCATGAGGCGATACCTGGACTCTACAGAGGTTGCACAGGTAGTCCAACTTCTCCAGGATGGCACATCAATACGTGTCATTGCCAGAAGGTTTGCTGTGTCTCCCTGCACAGTCTCAAGGGCATGGAGGAGATTCAAGGAGACAAGCAGTTACTCTAGGAGAGCTGGAGAGGGCCATAGAAGGTCCATAACCCATCAGCAGGACCAGTATCTGCTCCTTTGGGCAAGGAGGAACAGGATGAGCACTGCCAGAGCCCTACAAAATGACCTCCAGCAGGCCACTGGTGTGAATGTCTCTGACCAAGCAACCAGAAAGACTTCATGATGGTGACCCAAGGGCCCCATGTCCTCTAATGGGCCCTGAGCTTACTGCCCAGCAGCATGCAGCTCGATTGGCATTCGCCATAGAATACCAGATTTAGCAGATGCACCACTGGTGCCCTGTGCTTTTTACAGATGAGAGCAGGTTCACCCTGAGCATGTGACAGAAGTGAAAGGGTCTGGAGAAGCCATGGAGAACATTATGCTGCCTGTAACATCATTCAGCATGAGCAGTTTGGTGGTAGGTTAATGATTGTCTGGGGAGGCATATCCATGGAGGGTCACACAGACCGCTACAGGCTTGACAAAGGCACCTTGGCTGCCATTAGGTATCAGGATGAAATCCTTGGACCCATTGTCAGACCCTATGCTGGTACAGTGGCTCCTGGTGCACGACAATTCCGGCCTCATGTGGTGAGAGTATGCAGGCAGTTCCTGGAGGATGAAGGAATTGATACCATTGACTGGCCACCACACTTTCCTGACATAAATCCAATAGAACACCTCTGGGACATTATGTTTTGGTCCATCCAATGCCACCAGGATGCACCTCAGACTGTCCAGGAGCTCAGTGATGCCCTGGTCCAGATCTGGGAGGAGATCTCCCACAACACCATCTGTCATCTCATTAGAAGCATGCATATATATATATATATATATATATATATATATATATATGTATGTATGTATGTATGTATGTGTGTGTGTGTGTGTGTGTGTGTGTGTATATATATATTATATGTATATATAATATGTGTGTATGTATATATAAATATATATATATATATATAATATGTGTGTTTGTGTGTGTATATATATATATATATATATATATATATAATATATATATATATGTGTGTGTGTGTATATATATATATTAGCAGAATACCCAGCGCTTCGCAGCAGGAGAAGTAGTGTGTTAAAGAAGGTTCGAAAAAGAAAAGGAAAAATTTGAAAAACAACGTAACTTGATTGTTAATGTAATTGTTTTGTCATTGATATGAGTGTTGTTCTCATATCTATCTATCTATCTATCTATCTATATATATATATATATATATATATATATATATATATATATTTATGTTGTTCTCATATCTATCTATCTATATATATATATATATATATATATATATATATATATATATATATATACCGCTTGGCAGCGGAGAAGTAGTGTGTTAAAGAAGGAAAGAGAAAGAAAAGGAAACATTTTGAAAATAACGTAACATGATTGTCAATGTAATTGTTTTGTCGCTGTTATGAGTGTCGCTGTGATATATATATATATATATATATCAAAATACCTAACCTCGCGATGTCATGTGTTAAAGAAGTTATGAAAAGAAAAGGAAACATTTTAAAAATAATGTAACATGATTGTCAAAGTAATTGTTTTGTGTATTTGGCGGCAGCATCACAAAGTTTTTTTCGTCTAGCTGCATCAGAAAATGTACCACAACGTCTGACATGCCTCCTTTTTAGTGTTTTCTCACAGCTTGGATTGCTGCTGTCATATATATAAACACACACACACACACACACATACATATATATACACATACATATCTTCATATCTACATATCTATATACATATCTACATATACACATATATATACATACCTATCTACATCATATATACACATACATACATACACACACACAAATTATATATATATATATATATATATATATATATATATATATATATATATATATATAATGTAGATAGGGGTGTGTGTGTGTGTGTTTTTATATATATATATATATATATACACATACATATACTTGTGTGTATGTTTGTATGTGTCTATATGTGTGTGTATAGCTTTGGTCACTGAGTGCAAGGGAAAAATAATAAAATATAGTCTATAAGTTATTAAACAGTAAAACATTAACGTTTTAAGAAGTACAGGTACATTGAGCACTACTGGAGTGGTTTCAGGTAAACTACATTTTAAAGACTGTGTAACACAACAGGTAAGTAACTAACAGCAGCTAAAATGTATATGGATCATCTCTCGGTAGTTGATCCCTTTTGAAAGGCGCTACACGACGGCTGTGGTATAGAAATTACATTTTCTATGTGAAGGTTCAAATTTGTGCCTCTGGTAATGTGCCTTACCGGCATTTAAAGAAAATTAGTTTTGTGTCCTATGCAGTGTTAACAGAGAAAGGCTTTGGTTTGGGATAAAAGGAAAAAAGGTGTAAAGAAAGGAAAGTTGCCTTTTTCTTTTATATAGTATAGAGAGATGTGTTCGCTGACGTTATGATCGCCTTGTGTAGACTGGTGAGACGTCCCCGCCATTAATCGGCTGTGATGGCACTGTCAGTCCTCCACTCGTGTGCGTGTGAGCCATAATCCGAGGTGAGGACCTCATAATCGATACGCAAAAGAAAGTGTGAATCGCCTTAATATTATTTTTCCGTGGTGTAGAAAAGGGGTCCCGTGTTTGCACTTGTCTGGGCTATAGCGCCGGGGGAGGATGAAAAAAATTAAAAGTGCTCACTTTGACTTAAGGCAGAAGCGCAGTCAGCGTCTCAAAGGCCGGCACAGCTATGCTTGTAGCGCTGGCTGCTCGACTTTGCTGGGCAGGAGACCACAGTTTTTGCAGACATGTTCATGATATCAAAAGTCTCAGCGCTCTTTGGAGGTCATTCATCTATACTAATAAAAGGCAAAGCCCTCACTCACTGACTCACTCACTGACTCATCACTAATTCTCCAACTTCCCGTGTAGGTAGAAGGCTGAAATTTGGCAGGCTTATTCCTTACAGCTTACTTACAAAAGTTGGGCAGGTTTCATTTCGAAATTCTACGCATAAGGGTCATAACTGGAAGCTATTTTTCCCCATATAATGTAATGGAGTCTTGAGTTGGAGATGGCGCGGGGGGCGGAGTTTCGTGTGACATCATCACGCCTCCTACGTAAGCAGTAGAGCACAAGGAAGAACTCCAAACAGCGATCAGCACAAAACGCCATTTCACAATTGAGAAGGCAGAAAAACATTATGAAGCAAATCATGCATACAAGCATATTCATAAGTACAGCTACTGCGGAAACAAAGCACGGCGTGAACCGTAAGTTTATATTAAATTAAGTTCATAGGCTACCACTAGCGTTTGTAATTTAGTGCCTGCCCATATAAGGCCGTCCATCAGCTGCAATCCAATACAAACACTGCCGGTAAATATTCACGTGTGAAGGACTGTGCTTATGCAGAGGAAGATGAGATGGTCAGGGTGGTGTTTGGCACAAACTCATTGAAACTGCGAGAGAAAGTTTTAAGTGCGGGTCTTAGCTGACATTACACGAGATGGCACCAGTACAGCTGGGAACCTTCGATGCAAGAACATCAAGCGGCTCACGTGAACTGACGCAGTGCACAGCCAAAAAGCAACAGTTCCAAAGAGTGCTGAACAAAAACCGAATTACACAATTGAGAAGGCAGCAAAAAAATATGAAGCGTCTTATACATAGAATCATATTCATAAGTGCAGCTACTGCGGAAACAAAGCACACGGTGGAAAAAAGTGAACTGTCCTGCTAAAGGAAGACAGTGTAAAAAAAACCCGTGCATGCAGTTTGTCACATCACAGATAAAAAGGAAGACGAGCTGTTTATTGATGCAGTAAGGAACTAATCGATGAATGAAACCGCTTATCTTTACAACGATTGACAAACACGGAATGTAACTTGAACACATCCTACAAATACGAGCCTGATTGAAAGAAATAATGATAATCAAATCCTTGATGACAGCAACATTCAATAACACTCACAAAACAATTACTGTATATTGACAATCATGTTACGTTATTTTTAAAATGTTCCCTTTTCTTTTTCATAACTTCTACTTCTCCACTCGATACACGGTATATATATATATAAATGTATATATATATCCCGATCTACAATACATACTTTAGCATAGACAAGCCACACGCTGTGGCGCAATTGTAGAGTCTTCGCCTCTAACGCCGAAATTTCAGCCTTCTACCTACACGGGAAGTTGGAGAATTAGTGATGAGTGAGTGAGTGAGTGAGGGCTTTGCCTTTTATTAGTATAGATATATATATGTGTGTGTGTGTGTATATATATATATATATATATATATATATATATATATATATATATATATATATATATATATATATATATATATATATATATATATATATATATATATATATATATATATATATATATATATATGTATGTGTGTGTGTGTGTATATATATATATATGTGTGTGTATATATATATATATATATGTGTGTGTATATATATATATATATATTTATTGGGCCTTTAATGTATTAAAATAATTGGGTTCCTGTTGATGCTGGAAACTTTTTATGCTAGGTCTAAACCAATACGAAATACTGTAAGAACTTACAATAGATGCTAACAAGATGTTTGTTAGGGCGGTCAGGCTTTACAAAACATTGTTTTTCAAAATACCACTTGTTTCTTTTTAGAATAAAACATGGAAGTTAAGTTGATAAAGTAATGTTATGTATTCTTACTTTATTCAGGATGATGTGGTTGTGTTGGTCTGAGATTCACTATAAAATAAGTCTAACGAAAACAAGATAGGCAGTAGTATTTAAAACATGATTGTTTTTCTTCCTTTCAAGGTTTGGTCATCTGATTAAATTTTGTAGTCCCTTTAAGATAATGACTAACACTGTTTAATATCTTGTCACACTGGCATTTTCTGATATTTCATATTTCTTGAGGAGTGGATTCTGAATAGTTTAAAAACCAATATAAATTTAATGAAATGATGTGTAATTTTAAACATAGTTGGGTAATCTTTTTTAGTGCTGTATTGTGTCTAAATGTATGTACTATGCATTTAATATTCTGTACAAGACGGCGCATTGCTGCACCCACCACACAACAATCCACCTCAGAATCTTAGATTAGGATCCGAGTGCAGCCATGCAGTGGGTGACACCTCAGTACTACACTTGTTCAAATTAAAAGGAACAGTGTGAGGATTTTTACAGTGGCTGGGGTGCCAGTCCTGCCACTAAACCCCAACTTTTTCCAGCAAGTTGGAGGTCCTGTTTGCAGTACAGGATACAGGTTAACGTCATACCCAACATTTACGGGATTTGAACTGGCAACTTTCCCATTGCAGATGCAGATCTCTAGCATCAGAGGCCACCACTCCACCCACACACAAGTATAGGATGGATGTTTTTGTGGATTATTTGTTTGAATAAATAATGTTATGAGTTGTGACTCAGGCGCCGCCGGGAGTGGCAGCCTTTCTAGCAACTCCGTGTACGACTTTATCTTTCTACCTTTTTCTGTATTTTTCTCTATTTCACTGATCACTCCTATCACTTTCTTTTATGTGGACTTGTTCCCTGTACACTTTTTGCTACTTTTTATTACGTGGACATGGATTTTTACACACCGAGAATCATCTATTCAAGTAGTCAACTTCAAGCACTGAGAACAAATGCCCACGCCAGTGTGGTTCCCTGACGAGGTAAAAAGGCAGTATCGTGGCAGCAGAGCTGGAGCTAAGCTAAAAGTGAAGCGGCTTGCAAGAAAGTGGCGTTTCAAACCTTCAGTGCCTTCTGTGATCCTGGGAAATGTGAACTCACTTCCAAATAAGATGAACAAACTAGCCGCGCTGGTGAAAAATGTCAGGACCTACAGAGAATGCAGTTTGTTGTGTTTTTGTGAAACTTGGCTAACAACTAACATCCCAGATGCTAACGTGGAGCTACCTTTGTTTAGCACATTTATAGTGGACAGAGATGCAAATACCTGCGGAAAACATAGAGGAGGACTCACTCTTTATGTAAATACAAGGTGGTGTAAATCTGGACATGTAAACATCAAAATTTCCACTTGCTGCAGGGACATCGAACTGTTGGCCATAAGTCTGCATCCCTATTACTTGCCCAGAGAGTTTGGACACGTCATTGTTGTTATTGTTTACATCACTCCTCCGGTGGACGAGGACATAGCGGGTGACATAATCCATTCCGCTGTTCTAAATTACAAACACAGCACCCTGAGGTGCTTCTGCTAATTGCTGGAGACTTTAACCATGTGACGCTGGACAAAACATTGCCTGCCTTCTCCCAGTATGTGCATTGTAACACCCGGGGAAATAGGACTATTGACCTACTGTATGCAAATGTTAAAGACACATACAGCGCCACCCCGCTGCCTGCGCTTGGGAAAGCAGATCATAACCTGGTTCTGCTTCAGCCTCACTACAAACCAAGAGTGAGGGAGCTACCTACAACCACACACTCATTCAGGAAGTGGTCCCCTGAGGCAGAGCAGGCTCTGAGAGACTGCTTTGGATCTACGGACTGGGATATCCTGCAGGGGTGAGAACATTGAGGTGGTTGCTGACTGCACTACTCACTACATCAACTTTTGTATGGACATTGTAGTTCCAGTAAGAATAGTACATTGCTATGCTAACAACAAGCCATGGATTACAAGTGACATCAAGGGCCTTTTGAACCAGAAGAAAAGGGCTTTTAAAGGCGGTGATCAGCATGAGCTCAAGCACGTGCAGAAGGAACTCCGAGTCCAGCTCAGGGCGAAGGAGCAGTACAGGAGAAAGCTGGAGCAGAAGTTGCAGAATAACAGCATGAAGGAAGTGTGGGATGGGATGAAAGCCATCACTGGCTGTAGCTTGAAGCGGTTTACCACCATCGAGAGACGTGGAGAGAGCAAACCAAATGAACAACTTCTTTAACAGGTTTGACCACCCTAACCCACTCTCACCTTGGAGTACTGCACCCTCCACCCATCCTTCTGCTGATACCAGCATAGGAGAGACATCCCCACCCATTTACAGCAGCCCAGGTGAGCAGAGAGCTGAGGAGACTTTGTGCCAGCAAAGCAGTGGGTCCAGATGGAGTATCGCCACGACTGCTGAAGGCCTGTGCGCTGGAGCTGGGGAGTCCTCTACAGTGCATCTTCAACCTGAGCCTGGAACAGGGGAGAGTCCCGAGGCTTTGGAAAACATCTTGCATCACCCCAGTCCCAAAGGTATCACGTCCTAGTGAGCTGAATGACATCCGGCCTATCGCCCTGACGTCACATGTGATGAAGACCATGGAGCTACTGCTGCTTCACCACCTGAGGCCACAGGTCCACCACGCCCTCAACCCTCTGCAGTTCGCATACTAGGAGAAGGTGGGAGCAGAGAATGCCATCATCTATATGCTACACAGATCCCTCGCCCACTTGGACAGAGGCAGTGGTGTTGTAAGAATTATGTTTCTTGACTTCTCTAGTGCCTTCAGCACCATCCAACCTCTGCTCCTTAGGGACAAGCTGACAGAGATGGGGGTAGATTCATACATGGTGGCATGAATCGTGGACTATCTTGCAGACAGACCTCAGTATGTGCGTCTCGGGAACTGCAAGTCTGATATTGTAGTTTGCAACACAGGAGCGCCGCAGGGGACAGTACTTTGTCTGGTTCTGTTCAGCCTATATACTTCGCACTTCCAATATAGCTCGGTGTCCTGCCACGTGCAAAGGTTCGCTGACTACACTGCTATCGTGGAGGATAGGCAGGAGGAGGAGTATAGGAACCTAATCAAGGACTTTGTTAAATGGTGCGACTCAAACCATTTACACCTGAACACCAGCAAAAACCAAGAAGCTGGTTGTGGATTTTAAGAGACCCAGGCTCCTCCGGGACCCCGTGGTCATCAGAGGTGACTGTGTGCAGAGGGTGCAGACCTATAAATACCTGGGAGTGCAGCTGGATGATAAATTGGACTGGACTGCCAATACTGATGCAGTGTGCAAGAGAGGACAGATCCGACTATACTTCCTTAGAAGACTGGCGTCCTTCAACATCTGCAATAAGATGCTGCAGATGTTCTATCAGACGGTTGTGGCGAGTGCCCTCTTCTACACGGTGGTGTGCTGGGGAGGCAGCATAAAGAAGAAGGACGCCTCACGCCTGGACAAACTGGTGAGGAAGGCACCAGGCTCTATTCATGGCAGAGCGACAGGCGTGGAGCAGGCTCCTGTCAATCATGGAGAATCCACTGCATCCACTGAAGAGTATTATCTCCAGACAGAGGAATAGCTTCAAAGACAGACTGCTGTCACTGTCCTGCTCCACTGACAGACTGAGGAGATTGTTCCTCCCCACAGTATGCGACTCTTTAATTCCACCCGGTAGGGGGTAAACGTTAACATTATACAAAGTTGTCTGTTTTACCTGCATTTTTATCACTCTTTAATATTGTTTTTTTATCAGTATGCTGCTGCTGGAGTATGTGAATTTCCCCTTGGGATTAATAAAGTATCTATCTATCTATCTATCTATCTATCTATCTATCTATCTATCTATCTATCTATCTATCTATCTATCTATTTTAAAACAAGTCACAAAATGAGAAGAAATGATTCAGAGTGAACAGATAATTTGAAAAACTATTCAATTCATATTTTAACACTAGAACTGCCACTTATTTTTCAGTATTATAACACCAAGGATATGCAAAGTGGTGTCTGAATCCTTTGTTCTCAGTAATAACACATCAGCTAGGTATTCTGATAATGCATCCCTACTGTCCTACCCCAATAGCCACAGATTGCCTAATACAGGTTGAGTGAACATAACAGTAAATAATAAATTAAATTTCAGTAAATTTCTTGCAACATGGCATATGTTGGTTGCATATATTTTCACGTAAAAAATTAGCATATAGCTAAATGCTAGATGGAGGAAAGTTCAGCAAAGCTCAAGTAAGATGTAGTTAGCAAGTGCACAATAAAGCTTGAGTCTGAGTGCCAGACATTATGCCTGTTAATGTACAATCCTTATTTCTCTCCTGTTTTTAGCCTTACTCCTTCATTAAATACTCCTTTGTTAATTATTTACATTAGCCAATCATGTGTCTTCTTTTCTGTACCAAAGAAGTGGTCACTACAATGTATTTACAGCGAGGAAATAGCCCCAAAAACTCAACATTAGTATGCAGCCCATAAAAGTTATTCATGTTTGTGATAAGTTAAATTTAAACACAGCTTAGTGTTGAAAATTTGTCTAGTTATGGCTTTGGCAATAAAGCCCTATTAATAAAATAATAAAAAAATGCCAAAAAAAGCATTGGTAGGCTTTGCGCCC
This sequence comes from Polypterus senegalus, assembly GCF_016835505.1. Taxonomy (NCBI): domain Eukaryota; kingdom Metazoa; phylum Chordata; class Cladistia; order Polypteriformes; family Polypteridae; genus Polypterus; species Polypterus senegalus. Next base: position 145,091,645 of record NC_053164.1, read on the forward strand.
TATGAGCCAAGTTACACGAACTATTCTAAAACATTTAATTAATTATTAACCACTTTAATGCTGATCTTTCTGATCATAAAAAAGGTCATTGCGATAGCAATTGACAAATAATTAATTGCAGAATTATGGTATTTAAGGGGTTCCTCTAGACTGCCTCTTTCTTGTGCACAATTTGTGCACAAAAACTAATCAGAACATAGTCATCTCATAACAGGCTTAAATTTTGAGTTTGATATTTTTCCGTCCAGCTGTTTTAGCTCTAGTCAGTCCTCAAGAAGCTGTGACACACAGACAGACACACATCCATCATTGAGATATTGATGTTTTCGGTATCAGGGGAGCCTAAAACATCACGATCCATCAAAAACTGGAGAATGAAAGTTTGACAAATCTAAAGCTTTTGCTCCTCCCCCACAGATGACAGGTTATGGTGGGGGGAGGGCACAAATTAAAAATAGAAGCTTCAACATACAGTTGACAAAACAAATGAAAACAAAGGCTTGATTGAATGACATAAATAAAAATCCATAAACTTTTAATAATACTATAGTACTGCATTATATTCATATTGAAAATTCCTATTATTAATGCTAATTACCTATTTAAGTTACAGTTTCCGGTAAAACTATGCAAAAAACATGAACAAAACCTAAATTAAGTCACTAGTAAAACAGAAATTTATCTATGGCAAAAATCTTTTACTTATGTGCATTTGTATGTAATAGGGCTCCCACATATTATTTTGTAAATGATTATTCTACTAACTATTTTTGACCAAATAATACAATAGGCATATGTGTGCTGTATAAATACTGAATAATTTTATATACAGTATAGAGTTTAGAGAAAAGCCAAGCAAAATGACACCTTTTATTAGCTAACTAGTTAGCCAATAAAAGGTGTCATTTTGCTTGACTTTTCTCTACATTCATAATGGCTAACACGGTACAACACCCTAGTACTACATATATAGAGTTTGAAAACATAACTAAAATAACTCCAACAAAAAGACAAACAAGACAGGACTGTTAAACATAAAATATTTAAGTCGAAATAGCATATAGCTGTGCAACGTGAAACTTGATTAGGCTTTTGGGTTATTTTAGACTTCATTGTTACAATGAATATTCTAATACTCATGTTGCATGCATTTTTAAAAAAATCTATCTTAAATTAAGGTAAATGTTATTCATACACATCTTAAATAGAACTGCCAGGCATATTTGGTATAAATAAGCATAGTAATGTTTGTATAAATTGATTATACATTAAACTTTCTGTAACATAATTAAAACAAAAGTAACAGCTACTTTTTTGGCAGTTATTTTTGTACTGCCAACTTTGGTACTGCTTCACACTTTGTTCTGAAGGGTGCAATGCCTGCACAGTAAGCTTTCTTTTTTTTAATTTCCTTTGCTTGTTATTGCCATCATCACATTGAAGCATTTATTATTTATAAAAATGATAATGAGGAGGGCTGATTATACACATGTAAATCTGTTCATTCATTTTACATTCTTGATATTTGTTGGCAAATTTTAAATTTTTTCCAAAAGTAACGCATTAGATATCTTAAGTAGTAGGTTATATCATACAGTAAGTGCACATTAATAATCCGTCAAAAATCCTGTGCAAAAGGTTCTGTACAATTTCTGTACAAGTTCAAACGCATCGGATTTTTTGCTTGAAATTACTCTGTGCTTGCTTCAGACATAGGCGGCAAAGTGAATTGGGAAGACTTCTTTAGTGTAAAGGTCACTTCTTAGGCTACATTCATTGTAACTCTTCCTTCTAGGGTGCTCTTTTCTAGTGAGTTAAGGGCAGTGGGACGGTCATTGGTTTGTCTGCACCAATTTGAGAGAGAACATCTCACTATGATTAAGAAGTGCATACCGTTTTTTATGTTAAAACCAGGATTTTGCTGAACTGCATCGTCTGTGCATTTGACACTGTAAAATTGCAGTAGAAATTTTGTTTATCTTCAAAAAAGCAAATTACCCATCTGCAGCTCCACTGCAAGCAGACACCTAGTTGTGTGTTGGTTTGCTGCAAACTCCCTTTCAGTTTGGATTAATTGTGCTGCATTGAAAAATGCTCTTACTAAGTCTGCCTGATAGTTTGTTGAATATAATTTATTTACAATTGAATGACTGGAGAAAATACCCAAAAATACTTTAAAAGGCTGACCTATGTTTTATATGTAGGATGTAATTGCTTATCAGTTTTGAGAACTGCTGATTAAATGTTTTTTTTTTTCAGTTCCACACGATGACAGTTAAACATTTGCAATTTGTCTGCCCTGGCATAAATACAGTATCAGGCAAGGGTGATAGTGCAGCTCTGTCTGAAATAAAACTAGCAAGTGCACTTAACAAACTAAATTATTATTAAACTAGACATTAAGCCCGTTACAATAACGGGCGTTAGAACAGTAGTGCATAAACATTAATTGTTGATATTTACTTGCTGAGCTGACCGTTCTTCCAGGAGATGTTTCTTATTTAGGATTTGATTGTCTGTGTCTTTTGTCCTACTTGACGTGTCCTTTTTTTTTGGGTGGCATGTTGCTAGTAGATAGTCACAGTAATATAGGCTTGTACGTCCGTAATATTTTTTGTTACAGTAATACTGGCTGGTATGTGGCTGTAATATGCATCACTGTTTTGTGTGCCTTTAATTTTCTCTCGCAGTACGGATTTTATGTGTACGAAAATAAATCTACTTTTAAAAGTCATACTATTGTAATATCATGAAAATTTGTATATTTAGGAAAACCCCTTCAACGACTGACACTTTACCGGGCCAAGCTTCTTAATCGCAAATCGAACATCCTCAGAGTGAACACTTGCACAACAACAAACACTAATCCCTCTTTGGGGAAGCTGGTCTCCGTGTCTCAGTACCCAGTTGGATTTTTCATGCCTTAAGTTTTAGGTCTTACCTCATTTACCAAAAACTGATTGGATCGGCCGCGCGTTATTTAATAAGTCCCGCCCTCTCTGTCTTGTATGACGCTTCAGGCGGCCTTTGAAGCATCTGCTTTGCAGCATTGAACCGTGCCCCGCGTATGCACACTTCACCAGAAGACACACAGAAACATGGACGCACACAGGGGTTTTATTAAAGAGGATTAGCAAGCATATGTACTGAAACATTATGTTACTTCAGTGCATTCTCATGTAAAAATGGTGGTAAATGACAAGTAATTTTATCTGTTCTGTCTAAAGAAATACTGTGGCTCTGACTTTCATCCCAATGGTAGTCACTAGCATGCATTTCTCAGGATAACCAGCTTCACAATGCTAAAGAAAACTGTTTTTGAATAGCTAAATAAGAGTAAGTGAGTTACTTAAAGTATTATTGGCTTGTCCATTGGTATACTTCAGTGTGTATCTGTTTCAGTTGTTCATACATTTGGCTAATGCTGTTGTTGGACAATCTGTTTTTTTTTTTTTATCAGTCGCAAAAGTCCTAGCAGCAATCCAGACTGTGACTAAAAACCAAAAATAGGCTTTGGCGATTTAACATTTTTACATAATTTGCCAGTGGCAAATTAAATGATTGTAACTAATTATATTGTAACAGATGCAAACGGCCATTTTTTTTTTTTATTGATGAGAGGATCTGCTATTAACATATGTGTCGGTACTGAGTGTGAATTCTCCCTTGTAGTTTTGTGAATCTCATTCCAGTAAAGGCTGGTTTATACTTTGTACTGGATGCCAGGCCTGGGTGCAACAAATTGAAAATTAGGTCAGACATTGAGAGAATACAACAACAACAACATTTATTTATATAGCACATTTTTATACAAAAAAATGTAGCTCAAAGTGCTTTACATAATGAAGAATAGAACAATAATAGACACAGTAAGAAAATAAAATAACTCTCCATTAATTAACATAGAATAAGAGTAAGGTCCGATGGTCAGGGTGGACAGAAAAAACAAAACAAAAAAAAAAACTCCAGATGGCTGGAGAAAAAAATAAAATCTGCAGGGATTCCCGACCATGAGACAGCCTAGTCCCCTCTGGGCATTCTACCTAACATAAATGAAACATTCTTCTTTGTATTTAGGGTTCTCACGGAAGGACTTGATGATGATGGTCGCTTAGACTTCTGACTTTTAGTCCATCAACGTTGGAGCATCATGATGCTTTGAGTAGGTGGTGGTGGCGCAGGCCGCCACCACAAAGAAACTGGAAAAAGAAACAGAAGAGAGAGTAGGGGTCAGTACGGATTTTAGAGCCACCATGAATAGTTATTATGAAATCATAATTTTTATGAAATACGCATGCAACAACTTTTCTAACGACACTGTGTGGTGGTTATGTATATCACATGGTGAATTTCAAGGAGAGACTGGTTATGCTTGTGCCAAAATTATGAACGAAGGACTGAATATGATACAACAGGTCATCAAAACAAATGGAAAACATGCAAAACATTTGAAATGCATCTACCCATCCTGTAGGTCTACCACTGTGAATATTAAACTTGCTCTTCCTTTACTTCTTTATTTTTATTCTTTATTCTTTATTTCTGACACTTTGCCTCCTCTTTTTCTTCCTCTTAAAGTTACTAATAGCAGGCACAACTCCTCTTTCATTAGCAGAGTCTCACATTCTTTGCTGTGACATTGTTAGTTATGCGACTTAACCAAACACTGTCACTTACCAACAAGGAGAATATCAACATGCTCATCAAATGGGCTGCAATAAGTGTATGTGTTTTGGTCAATCACCGTGCGCATGCTTTGCAGTGTGATATGTACACAGAATTCATGTAGTAACTATAAACCAGGCATACCTTTTAATCGGCAGCACTGTTGTCAAAGGATAAATATTGAGAAATGCACATTAGACTAATTATTCCTCTTTGATAATTGACTGTGGTACAGATTTGTGTGGCAGGAATAAGGTTATGAACCTATAAGTAAGTTTGAACATTGCCATCCCCAGGGAATACAAAGCACAATAAAACCACAATAAATAACACTGACCAAATAAATCAAAACTGATGGCAACAAAAAACTTTGTGCCTTTTAAAAGTAGACATAGGAAAACACGTCCTTTCCTTTCATTGTTTACCACACAGACTGGATCTGACAGTTTGAAAATATGAGGGGTAATACATAGCGAGAAAGCTCACATGTGTCTGAGATCATTTATTACTTCTCAGTCTCCTGTCATGAATCATTGCCAGATGATTTATCCACTTTTGGAGAAAGTGAGATTGACACTTTAACTGCTTCTCAAACAAGTGTTATAACAGTTTGTGTCAAGTCTTACTGATAACAGATCCTTATTGCACAGATTTCCACCATCTTGTTGAGATCATGCTTGTTCTACCTATTTCTTCAGCTCAATGTGAATGTGGCTTTTCAGCACAGAACAGAATAAAATGAAAAGACTGAAACTCATGTAATATGTCGACCTTGGAGTATTCAGTCAGGATCAGCATAGAAGGCCCATTACTTGAGCATTTTAAACTTGCCATCCTTTCCTAATATATCTAGCACCTCTGCACATGTCCAAACCAACATAATCTCACCTCTCTGACTTTGTATCCAAACCATCCAACCTGAGCTAACCCTCTAATATACTCTTTTCTAATCCCGTCCATCCTCATCACACCTAATCAAAATCTTAACAACTTCAACTCTGTCACCTCCAGCTCTGTCCCCTGGTTTTTGGTCAGTGCCACTGTCTCCATATAAATAGCTGGTCTCCCTACCATCCTGTAGATCTTCCCTTTCACTCTTACTGATACCTGTTTGTCATAAATCACTGATCTTCTCCACCCATTCCACTCTGCCTGCACTCTCTTCTTCACCTCTTTTCCACACTTTCCTTTAATTTGTACTGTTGCTCCCAGGTATTTAAACGCATCGACTTTCAACAGCTCTACCCTCTGCATCCTCATCATTCCTCTGACCTCCCTCTCATTTACACAAATGTATTCTGTCTTGTTCCTACTGACCTTTATTCCTCTCCTTTGTAGAGCATATCTCCACCTCTCCAGGGTCTCCTCAACTTGCTCCCCACTCTCACTACAAATCACAGTGTCATCAGTAAGCACTATAGTCTATGGGGATTCCTGTCTAATCTCGTCTGCTCACCTGTCCATTAACTTTGCAAATCAGAAATTGCTCAGAGCTGATCCCTGATGTAATCCCACCTCCACTTTGAACGCATCCTTCACTCTTAAAATAGACCTCACCACTGTCATACTCCCTCGTACATATCCTGTACGACTCTTGCATACTTTTCTGCCACTCCTGACTTCATCATGCAATACCACAATTTCTCTCATGGCACTCTGTCATATATTTTCTCCAGGTCCACAAAGATGCAATGCAACTTATTCTGGCCTTCTCTGTACTTCTCTATGAACACCTTCAGAGAAACATTGCATCTGTGGTGCTCTTTCCTGGCATGAAAGCATACTGCTGCTTTCTAATCATCGCCTCCCTTCTTAACCTAGCTTCCACTACTCTTTCCCATAATTTCATGTTGTGTCTCATCAATTTTATCCCTCTGTATTACATAATTGCATAATTCTTCTCATACAGCCAATTAACCAAAGGCACTATTACTTAGGCCCATTGTTTTAGGAAATTTCCTTGGCATATATGTTAGTTTTCTGTAAAAGGCTCACAAGTCACATCATCAGTCAGACTGTCTTTCCCTAGCAATTGTGTGTGATCTTTCTCCAAATAGAAAATAGTATTTACATATGCATTTGTTACTAACATCAGAAGATATCTGATTTCAGACTTGTCTGGTTTGTCTATCACTGCGTGAATTGACATCAACATTCCATCAGGAATTACTGCTCATCAACAGGTATATCTGCCATTACTTTTAATAAATTATGCATTTCAGAAATGTCTGATATAGCAGAAAACTTGGAATTATACAAAGTGAATAGACAGCATCAGTTTTACGTGGGGAAAGAAGAATGCACGAGATGCCACATCATGGACGGAGTGACCCAAGAGTGATGTAGCTTGCAACTCTTTTGCCATGTTTTCACAAACATGGCAGACCTCTCATCTTATACAAATACAAGAATAAACTGTCGGCTTTCTTACTGGGTGTGCACATCGGTCATCAAACCGTGTTTGTGATTTAATACATTTGATTGGGTATGTATTAATTCAGTACACGCATCAGCATTTCAAAATAGCTGTTCTCATATTATATTCTTTCTCCTAAAAGCAGTATTTTTGTAGTTTTAAGGAGGCCTTTTAATCAGGGCTGGGATACATAAAAAATATTTGTATTTTTTAAATTATTTTTAAATATAATTCTATATCAATGTATATCTATACTAATAAAAGGCAAAGCACTCACTCACTCATCACTAATTCTCCAACTTCCCGTGTAGGTAGAAGGTTGAAATTTGGCAGGCTCATTCCTTACAGCTTACTTACAAAAGTTGGGCAGGTTTCATTTCGAAATTCTACGAGTAATGGTCATAACTGGAACCTATTTTTTTGTCCATATACTGTAATAGACTGCAGCTCGATGGCTATGGGAGGCAGAGTTGCGTCTCACGTCATCACGCCTCCCACGTAATTGAGTGCCTGCCCATATAAGGTAAAGTAAACACTTAATTTTTTACTCGTTTCCCTGAGCTATAGCCTAGATACAGTGACCAGACGTCCCGGTTTACCCGGGACAGTCCCTATTTTTGGATCAACTGTCCCGGCGTCCCCGAAAGATCATATATGTGTGTGTGTGTGTGTGTGTGTGTGTGTGTGTGTGTATATATATATACAGTGGTGTGAAAAACTATTTGCCCCCTTCCTGATTTCTTATTCTTTTGCATGTTTGTCACACAAAATGTTTCTGATCATCAAACACATTTAACCATTAGTCAAATAAAACACAAGTAAACACAAAATGCAGTTTTTAAATGATGGGTTTTATTATTTAGGGAGAAAAAAAATCCAAACCTACATGGCCCTGTGTGAAAAGTAATTGCCCCCTTGTTAAAAAATAACCTAACTGTGGTGTATCACAGGCCACCCCCAGGCCTGATTACTGCCACACCTGTTTCAATCAAGAAATCACTTAAATAGGAGTTGCCTGACACAGAGAAGTAGACCAAAAGCACCTCAAAAGCTAGACATCATGCCAAGATCCAAAAAAATTCAGGAACAAATGAGAACAGAAGTAATTGAGATCTATCAGTCTGGTAAAGGTTATAAAGCCATTTCTAAAGCTTTGGGACTCCAGTGAACCACAGTGAGAGCCATTATCCACAAATGGCAAAAACATGGAACAGTGGTGAACCTTCCCAGGAGTGGCCAGCCAACCAAAATTACCCCAAGAGCGCAGAGACGACTCATCCGAGAGGTCACAAAAGACCCCAGGACAACATCTAAAGAACTGCAGGCCTCACTTGCCTCAATTAAGGTCAGTGTTCACGACTCCACCATAAGAGAGAGACTGGGCAAAAACGGCCTGCATGGCAAATTTCCAAGACGCAAACCACTGTTAAGCAAAAAGAACATTAGGGCTCGTCTTAATTTTGCTAAGAAACATCTCAATGATTGCCAAGACTTTTAGGAAAATACCTTGTGTACTGATGAGACAAAAGTTGAACATTTTGGAAGGCAAATGTCCCGTTACATCTGGCGTAAAAGGAACACAGCATTTCAGAAAAAGAACATCATACCAACAGTAAAATATGGTGGTGGTAGTGTGATAGTCTGGGGTTATTTTGCTGCTTCAGGACCTGGAAGGCTTGCTGTGATAGATGGAACCATGAATTCTACTGTCTACCAAAAAATCCTGAAGGAGAATGTCCAGCCATCTGTTCGTCAACTCAAGCTGAAGCGATCCTGGGTGCTGCAACAGGACAATGACCCAAAACACACCAGCAAATCCACCTCTGAATGGCTGAAGAAAAACAAAATGAAGACTTTGGAGTGGCCTAGTCAAAGTCCTGACCTGAATCCAATTGAGATGCTATGGCATGACCTTAAAAAGGTGGTTCATGCTAGAAAACCCTCAAATAAAGCTGAATTACAACAATTCTGCAAAGATGAGTGGGCCAAAATTCCTCCAGAGCGCTCTAAAAGATTAATTGCAAGTTATCACAAACGCTTGATTGCAGTTGTTGCTGCTAAGGGTGGCCCAACCAGTTATTAGGTTCAGGGGGCAATTACTTTTTCACACAGGGCCATGTAGGTTTGGATTTTTTCTCCCTAAATAATAAAAACCATCATTTAAAAACTGCATTTTGTGTTTACCTGTGTTATATTTGACTAATGGTTAAATGTGTTTGATGATCAGAAACATTTTGTGTGACAAACATGCAAAAGAATAAGAAATCAGGAAGGGGCAAATAGTTTTCACACCACTGTATATATATATATATATATATATATATATATATATACTCAAACCGATTATGACAGCACCAATCCAAGCTGTGAGAAAACACTAAAAAGGAGGTGTGTCGGACGTCGCGGTACATTTTCTGATGCACCTAGACGAAAACAACTTTGTGACGCTGCTGCCAAATACTCGCAGAAAAATCCACAAGTTAATAGACACACTGTCACTAAATACTCGCAGGCAAATCCACAACTTAATAGAGACGCTGCCACTAAATACTCGCATAGCAATTTGGGTAGTGAACTATTCGATGAATAAAACCTGTTATCTTTACAACGGTTGACAAACACGGAATGTAACTTGAACACAACACGTCCTCCAAATACGAACCTGATTGAAAGAAATAATGATAATCAAATCCTTGATGACAGCAACACTCATAACAGTGACACACCAATTACAATCATGTTACGTTATTTTTAAAATGTTTCCTTTTCTTTTTCATAACTTCTTTAACACATGACTTCTCCGCTGCGAAGCTCGGGTATTTTGCTAGTCAATATATAAATCAAATCTCCATTTCTGTCAAGCTTAAAGATTCCTTTTTTACTCCTAAGGAGATATGAAAATATAAGATTAATTTTGGATTAAATATTATTTTCTGTCAGAAGCTGAACAAACATGACAAATGTACTGTAGAACATTATACAACTATTTTTCAAATAAATAAATTAGGTATACAGTAATCCCTCCTCGATCAAGGGTTATGCTCCAGAACCCCGCGATAGACTAAAAATCCAAGTAGAAACCATATGTTTGTGTAGTTATTTTTATATATTTTAAGCCCTTATAAACTCTCCCACACTGTTAACATTATTAGAGCCCTCTAGACATGAAATAACACCCTTTAGTCAAAAGTTTAAACTGTCCTCCATGACAAGACAGAGATGACAGTTCTTTCTCACAATTAAAAGAATGCAAATAGATCTTGTTCTCTTCAGGAGCAGAGAATTTCAGAGGGAGAGAGAGAGCTCGCGCTCGCAAAGAAAAGCAAACAATCAAAAAATCAATACTTGTGCTTTTAAGTTTGCCGCGGCATTTTTTAGAGGTGCGTTAGTATCTTCTAAGCAAACAGCCTCTGTGCAAACAGCCCCTCTGCTCACATCTCCTCCGTCAGGCGCAGAGAACGTCAGAGAGAGAGAACGAGATTAAAGCAACAATCAAAAATCAATACGTGTGCTTTGGTGCTTTTAAATATGCCGAGCACCGCAATAAAGCGGCATTTTTTTAGAGGAGCGTCAGTATCTTTTAAGCAAACAGCCCCTCCGTCAGGCGCAGAGAATGTCAGAGAGGGTGAGATAGAGGCAGAGACAAGCAAACAATCAAGCTCCGCGCGGGATGCATATCTTATAGCATTGAGGAGTTTTAGTTAATATGTAATACATGCTCTGATTGGGTAGCTTCTAAGCCATCCGCCAATAGCGTCCCTTGTATGAAATCAACTGGGCAAACAAACTGAGGAAGCGTGTAGCATAAATTAAAGACCCATTGTCCGCAGAAATCCGCGAACCAGCTTAAAAATCTGTGATATATATTTAGATGTGCTTACATTTAAAATCCACGATAGAGTGAAACCGCGAAAGTCGAAGCGCGATATAGCGAGGTATTACTGTATATCATAAACTAAAATCTTAATTCTCACCACTCAAAAACTTCAAGTGTTACAGGAGAACCCAAATAAAATGCACAACTAAATTTTTTGGTCAATTCCAAATACAGTGGTACCTCGGCATACGTCTGTTTTAGAATAAGTCCAACTTGGTATACGTCCTGTTTGGACATGAAAAATTTTGCTTGGTATATGACCTTTGTTTGGAATACTACTCGCGTGCTACAACACCGCGCGCTACCCTTGTTTGCCTTTTCTCGAGACAAAGCCACGACTGCCCACGAGCGTCAGTGCGGCAGTTGCTAGCATTCAGTGAACAACCCGCGCTATAACTCTCTGTGAATTTTCACGTGTGTGGTAAATCGGGTCCACAGCTCCTGTCAGAGCCCAGTTTTAAAATAAATAATCACTGTGCTCGCAGCTTGGTGAGGTAGCGTGGTGATTTTTTGGCTGAAATGGTTCTCAGGGCGATTCGCAATTTGGGCGTTTCTCACCTAAGTGCACAGGTGAGAGACTATCCGCATTCGTGATTGAACCTAGGGCTGCTTATCTTGATAAATAGAAGCGCGAGTCGGCTAGAAGGGGAGGATAAAGAAAGAACGGACGGGAGGATGAGAGGGAGAGAGCACGAGCGTGCATGAAGTAGCTGAAATTGCAGAGTGAAGGTCAGCTGCAAGTAGGGCAACTCCCCTGTTGGAAAGCAGGGGTGCCACCAGGTAAAAAGGCCCCGGTCGTCTTCTTTTTTTCCTTTTTTTTTTTTTTTTAAATAAAAGAATGCTTGCTGCACTATTTTAACCTCGTTTTTAAGAAGACTTTTTTCTATTATTTTTAACCTCCACGTTTCACTTCTGATTTTATAGATTATTTATTGGAATGTTGGAGACTGCACTTTAATTTAAACGGCTTGTTTTGTTGATTGTTTTAATAAAAGCACTTTGCACTTTTTCACCATCCCCTTGCTTTGTTGTTACCGATGAGCGTAGCAGTGAATCACATTACCGACATTGTAGGGTTCAAGGGCTCCCTGACAGCAGATGGGAGCATACAGCAAACCCACATCGTCACAACATGATTTTGTGTTTTTTCACGTAAATTTGAATTGATTGTTGAAATGTATGAAGGTTGCATGAGTATCCGGGACGTGGCTGTTGCATACCGTTTGCCGAGAACGACGGTATCTACGATTGTGAAAAACAAAGATGTTATTAAAAAGTAAAGTGAGGTTAAATTTTCAGTTATTTCATCTAATTGCTTTTGTATTTATATACTTTAGTATTAAGCAGTGTTTAAATTATTTTATACAACCCCATCAATGTATAATATGCCGATAACAATAGGATTTTTTTTTCATGGGAACGGATTAATCATTTTCCCATTATTTCTTATGGGAAAAATTAGTTTGGTATAAGTCAAAGGATCTGGAACGGATTAAGGATGCATACCGAGGTACCACTGTAAATGAAATAAGTATTACAAAACAAAAAAGTGTAAATTCTGACCAGTCAAAAGCTTTCAAGTTTTACAGGAGAACACACCAAATTTTTTGTCAACTCTTAATAAATAAAATCTTAATTCGAAAATTCTAAATTCTTATATCTAACACAAAAATCTTAAAAAATTTCAAGTTTTACTGGAAAACACTAAGTAAATTCTTTGGTTAGTTCCAAATAAATAAAGTAGGTATTAGTACAAAATAAAATCTAAAAAAACTGCCTCTATACTGTATCCTTTGCTTTGTATAGATTCAGACTATTTTAAATGGTTGGGAAACAAACCCACAAATAGACAAAAAAGTAGTTTATATGGCTTTAGTACAAATTCAAGCACCTTTCAAATTTAAATTAAGGAGAACATCAACAAAATTGACATGTTTACTCAGTTGTGGTCAGCTTATGCTCCAAGGCAAAAAGAAAAAGTGAAGCACAAGAAATCCCCATTAATGCAATACTTTCTTGGGTTTTGGGACTATAAAGTCTTGTAATTGTGTATGCTCTAAAGCATGGCACTGCTTCAGATGGTACAAAAATTATATTACCTGTCTTTGTGAGAACATGCTTACATCACAATTTGCAGTGCATGCTACTCTGCTTCTTGTCAGACTTTAAATAGCCAAAATATCTTCACACTATTACATTTCTTGGTGTCTTTTCAACATTGTCATCATCTTTTGAGCATTGGGGTGTCTTCTTTGGTGATGCTGAATTTTTTTTCTGAGTTTTTGTTTAACATTTTCTGTTGTCATTCCTGCCGTGCTAGAGTGCAATCCAAATATTAGCATGTGTTATGCTCTAAAATGTGTCTGTCAACCAAACTTGACGTGGCTGTAACTCTAGTTAAGCCACTAGAAAGGTTGGTGTGGCATTGTTCTCAGTATCATTGGTTTTTCATGTTGCTTTCAACACTTGGATGCAATGAGTTCTGTTTGACTTTCTATCCAGTAATATTTTCATAATGAAAACGAGTACTAGAGCTAAAAATATTGGTTTTCGTTTTACAATAATGAGAACTGAAATTAAGGTAAACAGAGAAACTAAAACTTATTAAAAATAAAAATTAGTAATATGTGAACGAACTTAAATAAGAACGAAAATTAAGTCAAAACAATAAAAAACAGCAATAGCATTTTTGTTCAGTCGTGCAAAGGAGTTGTTTGTAGGTCGTCCTGAGCCTTCAGTTACTTTGCACTGTTCACTATGAGGTGATCTTGTAACTTGGGCTTCAAGTGGCGCAATTTCTGTAAAGGACCATTGTTTGTTTGTTGAGCACATTTGGCTTGTTGGGTTGAAGCAGTAAGCACGTTTGGTTGATGGTGGCAAGTTTTGCACATTTGTTTGCGGGTAGAAAACGATAAAGTAACGTGTGGAAACTTTAATAACAGCACAGATGATAATTAAAGCTAATATAGCGTACAAGAAGAAGAAAAGAGTCTCGGAGTTTCAGTGCAGGACCAGCTGAATCGGTACTTAGCAGAAGTCCAGCACTTCTCTGGCACCATTACTGCACTTCAGGGACGTGCGGTCATGGGCCGTCATGAAAAGTAAAAAAAAAAAGAATAATGATAACATAAAATAAATTTGTCCGCTGCACTGTGCTATAAATTTGTTTTGTGTATGATTCCAATAATACTGATAATTTTTATAGTCAAAATCGCTGAATTTGTGCATTTCCTGTTCAAATACAGGGGAGAAACGCGAGATTTGGCACCAACGAGCCTCGCCTCTTCTCAGACTCTCACACACTGGGTTGATGCATGCAATTGGCGCATGCCTCTTGCTTTCTCTCTGTACGTGGCCAATATAACGTTTGCAGACACATTTATTATACACACTGACTTTCCACAGTCTGGCTAATATTTTTAATGAATGTGTGTGACATATCTAGTCTTCCTTGATCATCCATAAAACCGCAGTGAAAAGGCACAAGGTGAGGCAGACGGTATAGTGCCGCATTGAATGGGGCGGATGTGAGCCCAACAGATGCTTGTTATTGCTGTTTTTTATGCAGAAGCTCTTGGTGCGATATCAGAAAGTCAAGTGCACTGCAACGGTCCATTTATTTTTGTTTGTTGTTCTGACTGGCTGCCAAAATGGAAGATTAAGACTTTTAAAACTAAAGGAAAACAAGGAGGACTTTTACAAGAAAGTGACAGAGATTTTCGTGGAGAAGGATAGGCTTCTGGACTTCATTTACAAATAAAGGTTAGACCATAAATCGTTTTCAATTTTATATAAAGTGGGATCAGACTAAGAAAAAAATTCCAAAATTTAAAAAGTAAATTTTTACTTTAAAATATTCTTTTGTTTTTCTTGTTATCTATTTGTTGGACAGTCTGTGTTAAAATTGATTAAAGCAACAGAATTAAAAGCTTTTAGAAACAACTAAATATTTCAGTTAAGGTCAAAATTGAAATCCACGTTTTTGTTCACCACTCTATACTTTCATTTGTATTGAATGAGTATGAATTGAGGAATTGCAATGTCAAATTTAGAACACATGGAGGGTGCAGAGCAAATGTGCTCTCTCGCCGCTATAAATATAACATTCTTTCTTAACCAAATATGTGCCTAGCTTATCTGTGTGTAAAGAATGCTGATGAGATTTGAAACATAACCAGTAGTCAATGTACCTGCTGCTTGAATAAGCTACTCTTTTGCGGTCATATATTTGTAAATCTACCTCTGAAGTTGTCAGTGCCTCACCAGCTTCAGTACTGGCAGCAGAAATCGTCAACATACATTCTGCTGGCGCCAGTGGCCGAGGACCTTGTCTGTGCACCTGCATTATAGGTGTTCATTAAGTGAATATTTTCACTGTGTGACTGTATATGCAACATGAACAAAGCTCTCAAAATGTGTGCTTATTTAAAGCTTAACAGTAACATGCTTGCACAGACTGGTTTCTTGGATTGAAACATTTGATCTTGCTGACTGTACTCATTAACCAACTTCATCTGTTTTGTCATTGATAATCAAGCTGTGTCTAACGGCATTATGAACTTGAGGATATTTTGTTGACTGAAACATAACTTGCATTAAAATATGTGTAGGCCAGCATTTGTGGTCTCGTAACAGAAAAAAAAAAACTAAAATTGTACTAATATTATGTAAAAAGACCAGAACTAAATAAAATAAAAACAAAAATTTTTAACACAGAGCTAAATAAACATTGTTGACTCCACTGAAAACTAGGAACAAAATAAAAATAATTTTCTAAAATAAAATAAAAACTAAAATTACAATTAATATTAGAACTGAAATATCACTCCTTTTGACTGTACCTTATGTTTCTATTAGGGCAGCAACTAATGATTATTTTGGTAGTCGACTAATCATTCAATTTATTTTTCAGTAGTCACGATTATTTCATGCCTGACTATTTTGATGCCTGTGACCTGTGGTTGCACATCCTGTTCTGGGCTCCAGTGCATTTCTTACCTCATCTGCTCACGTCTGTCACCCTGTGAATGTCACCCTGATGTCTCTGCATTAACATGATTAAAATGAATAATAATCAAATTAAAATAACAAGTGAAACATATGAATTTGAAAATAATCAGATGTTTTTATATTAGTGTGACCATCACAATAAAAAAAATACATTAAACAATACAAATTAAAGTGCATGTAGTCTTTAAACAAAAAAAGTACATTTAACTTAACCAAAAAATGCATTGTTAAAACTGAAACTTTTTCATATTTTAGTAATAAATGACAAAATTTAGACATAAACAATATAATGTATAAAGCCTGAAGTGCAAAGATCAAATAAACACTTTCACAAAAGGTTCAAGGATGATACAACACCTTCCGTGGTGCAGCGGTAGGAATTGCTGACTTGTAATCAAAAGTCCCCCGGTTCAATCCTGACTGCCTCGTGTGTTTACCGTTTTGAGTAGTGAGTTGCTCTTATTGTTAATATTATACAATAAACACATACATTTGATTTGCGTCTGTAACAGCCACTGTATTAAATGTATAGTACTTGTAAAAGTTAGGTTTTTTTTTTTCCCCCCACTTTTATTCTGTCAGTCACAATCACAGTACATACTACCGACCCCCAAAGGGATCTGTTTTGAGACAATCAAACTGGTAATTATCTGATCTAGATGGATAAAAGCTACACACAAACGCTGGCAATTTGTGCCCTATTCGTATCTCATTGTCACTTGATTTTGTTTTATTCAATTTTATTGAGTGTTACTGCTTATGCTGAATTAATATGTGCCTTAAGGCCCGTGATGTCAAAGCGCACTGACAAAAAACAGAGACATAGGTATATGTGATATTTGGAATTATTCATTTTATGACATTATAGTACATTTCGGGAAAACATTGTAGCATGGATGCAACATTATTCATATTCATTCAATGACCACGTTTTTTTTCTCCCCCCGATCTTGCCCAGTTCTCACAGGACTTATGGATATGCAGAGGAAAAAATGTTCCTCTGCAAGGTGTGCCATGAACACTCTTCTTTTCTCAGTGGACCGCGTACATGCTTTGCACAGTACATGTGCTTTGATCGCCTCCAGGTCAACTTGTCATAGCACAAGCAACCGGCCACCTGCGTGCTGCTGATAGCACTGAATAAGCTCACGCCTTCTGGTGTCAGCGTGCAGCACCGGCGATAAAAAAAAAAAAAAAGAAAGAGACAAATATATGTGACCTTTTGAAGAAATGACCTGACCTGAATAGTACCAATCAGAAAACATCACCGCACTAATTCAATATTATTTGAAAATGAACAGATCGGTTGTAAATTTGTTACTTGTAAAAGTTTGTCTCGTTTACGCTCTCCCTCCCCTCCTGATCTGACCCTAACTAACTAACTAACAGCGCCAGCACACGTTTTCAAGAGACGGCGGCATCACATCTCCAGGATGCTTTCGTTTCAGATGCTCATGCATCGCGATGGTGCTGCCATGAAAAGAAAGCTCCGCTTTACATAATCTGCATTGAACCTTTTTTCTTTTTCGGTGAAGTGCTCCCTCACTTTAGAAAGTTTCTGTCTCAATTTTTTTCCAACTCCTTTCCCCTTCTCTATCCGACATGCCATTGCAACCACATTTATTTTCCTTTACATTCTTCTTCTCCTCAGACATTCTTCTTCGTTGGTAGGACTGTGTGCAGTCTTGACAAACAATAACAAATGATACTGCCCTCAGACGTTCATGTAGTGTATTGCAGTTAAAAAAACCAATGTGATTCTTTGTGACTGGAGCCTCTATTGAAGGTTCTGTTCATGACACGTCGACAATAAAAAATCTGTGTTGACGATTTTTTGTAGTCGACGTTGTCGATTTACGTCGACTAATCGTTGCAGCCCTAGTTTCTATTGAGGAAAAGTTATTTTGTGATAATTTTGTTGTTTTTAATGCCCAGCCATAGTTTAAAATTTATTTTTTAATTTTACGGTTTTATTTAGTCTTTAATTTTTGATTTATTACCATTTTTCGTCATTTTCTAATTTTAGATTTTATTTATTTTTTTTACCGTTTAGCAGTTAACTTTTAATTTTGGTCATGTTTTAATAGTTTTATTTTACTCAACATAATGTCCACACCAGCTGTGATTTTCAAGTATAAAACAGTTTTCTTTGCTGTTGTCAACTTGTAGTTCTCTGTGGCAAAACTCAGTATTCACCTGACAATGTGACTGCTCAAGGCTCACATTTTCATCAAAAAATGCAGTCAAATAACTAGTATGCTTTGATGTCCTTTTTTTTACTTTAATCTGTAATAAGTTTAAGCAAATGGTTGCTTAATTTCAAAAATGCATTGATTTTTACTTTGAGATTCCCTTTGTAAGCAGCAAGATCATTCCAAACATATACTCTTGTTTTATATTTATTTTTAATATTTCCTGATGCTTACTATATGTCATCTACCCATTTCCAGACTTTGACAGTACTGTATATTTTTTTCAGGGAATTCTTACTTTGGTTATTTTCTGAAATACCATTGAAGTAGCTACTTTTATGTTGTTAATAACATAAATTATAAAGTTTTCAATGCATATAGTGCATTTCTAGAAGTATATTATTTACACTAAATACTAAACAACTGTTATAAAAATACATCAGG
This sequence comes from Polypterus senegalus, assembly GCF_016835505.1. NCBI lineage: Eukaryota > Metazoa > Chordata > Cladistia > Polypteriformes > Polypteridae > Polypterus > Polypterus senegalus. Next base: position 145,110,249 of record NC_053164.1, read on the forward strand.
CCATTCACTTAGTAAGTAACATGCAAAGCCAGGGGAGCTTCTGTGAGCCTATTAATTTAAAGATACTTGTAAAAATAAACCTGTTTTGGCAATTTAGAGTGCTTATGAACACAGTTCTAATATCTAGCTATAAAACAATATCTGAAATTATTCATATTTGGTCCCTGTACACTCGGGGAGAACGCAAACTCTATACAGACACTGACAGGTAAGCAATCAGATCTGCACTCATGACACTGTGTAATAATAATAATTTTTCATAGATTTATATAGTGCCTTTCCCATGTTCAAAGTACTTTACAAATACTTAAAGGAATACAATCAAAAACAGAATACAGGCTAGTATCAAATATTAAACACCAAGAAATAGATAAATACTTGTGTCAAAGTTCTGAAATAGATTAAGAAAAAACAGGACAAAGAGCAGAAAGCAATGAATGTATAACATAATTTGGGCACGCTTACATGTTGGAATATAAATGTTAATTCTATAATTGCCCACAATGAGTCCAAATATCAAATAAACACTTTCACAAAAACTGCACATATAACAAATCAACTGTACTTTTATTCAAAAGTATAACCAAAGATAAAGAAACCAGTTTTTGTACAACACTAACACAAATGCTTGGGTGGTGCAGCGGTGAGAACTGCTGATTCATAAGAGGTTGCCGGTTTGATACTGACCGCTTCCCAGAATTACCATTTTGAGTAGTGAGCTGCTGTTATTGTTACTATTATACAACAAAAACATGCATTTGATTTGAGCTTGTAACAGCCAGTGTAAATGTTTAGTACTTATAAAGGTTAGCGTTTTTTTTTTTATTTATTTATTTTTTTTTTATTTAATTCAGTTTTACTCCTTCGGTCAAGTTCATGCTCCCCCCAGTCTGACACTACTGTTTTCAAATAAAGATGTGCATTAAAAGAGGTGAACTCGGATAGAGATGGAGGTCCTACATCGGAGAGATAGAACAGAAGCCCTTCCTGCAAGAAACATCTACTCACCATAAAGAACAATGCAGCTGAACCAGGCATAAAGTCGAAAGATGGCACCGTTTGGATGCAGCAAGAAGTTGGCCGTCTTCCTACTGGTCAATCTGCCAAGCGCTTGTCCTTCAACGAAACAGCAGGGCTTATAGAGCTCGCCAAGGTATCATGCAAAGTTCTGTTTGCAATGGTCTTTATATAAAAAAACATTTATATGTTACTTATGTAAAAGCCAATGTTGTTTACCCATATTTATTTACCTAACTTCCTGCAGCATAAAGTCACAAGTAGACTGCAGAGCTTCCTATGTTTGATTGACACAGGCATGTTGACAAAGTACATGTGCAGTGCTACTTCTTATTCAGGAAAAGATCACACTCGTCCCACGGGAGAAAGACTTTCTAAGACTAAAGTCATAAAGTTTATGGAGCCATTTCTTGACAAAGGCCGAACCGTAATAACAGTTGGGTAAAGTGCGACAGGAGCTTCCACCTGCAGCTAGTCACTTCAGTACACATGTACTTTGTCAGCATGCCCGTGTCGATCAAACACAGGAAGCTCTGCAGTCTACTTGTGACTTTACACTGTAGGGAAGTAAATAAATAAATTAAGGTAAACAACATTTGATCTGGCTTTTATATAAGTAACTTATGAATATTTTTTATATAAAGACCATCACAAACAGGACTTTGCACGATACCTTGGCAAGTTTTGTACTTGGCACTTGTTTTGTTATATTTGTGTCTTTTGTGAAAGTGTTTATTTGATATTTGGACTTCAGTTGTCACACATTATACATTTTATGTCAGCATTTTGTCAATTAGTACAACATAAAAAAAGTTTTTGTTCTAGTTATTTGTTCAACCTTTCTTGCCTTGCATTTTCTGTCATCCTACATTTACACAGATTGTTATAGGCACGGAACACATATGAAATGTACATGTTCCAAATAGTGATATAATGTTTATTTTATGTAATTCAAGGCACCTCACACCCAGATAAACAGACTTGACCTGGGAGAACTTGGTGCATGACTAAAGCTGTGTCAGGTTGGGAATAGATAGGAGAGCAGGCTGCCTTCTGCTTGTGCTGTCTGACACATTTGCAAAACAAAAAATGCTGATGGAGAGGTATGAAGGAATTTAAGATGGCACAGGATTACAAGGCTTCAGGGATTCTAGTGTTTTTTTTAAAAAAAAAAAAAAAAGTGTTTTTTGTTTGATACTTTTTTTTAAGAAACAGAAATTTCAATCCTTCAAATCATTATAAGGCAGCTGAATATAAACAAAGGCATTTAAACTGCTTTGGCATGTGTGCCACTAAGGCCATTTATATACAGTACATGCAGTACACATGTGCAAAGACGCAAGTCAACTGCAGCACAGTAGAACACGTCGCTAAGCTGAACACATACAAGTAAATCAATACAGATACAAAGGAAAAGGGGAAGTAAAACTCCGGTAAGTATTCAAACCAGAAATCACATTGTGAAAATGTCCTACAAGCTACTATGCATATGCATCACAATGTCTGCAATGATTATTAGAAAACTTAAAAAAGATTAAAAAAAACAAAAAGTAAAAAATTATATATAGTTCATCAAAAATTTTCTTGGACATTTAGCAACACTCTGACCACCTGCTGAACAACCGAGTAATACAGTGAATCACTTATGTCCACTCACTACTATTAAAATTTAGTCAAGCACTGCAAAGAAACTGAGCCTTAATCTTCTTTTGAAAGCTTTGCAATACTTTGGCATTCCACGTTTATTAAGATTATTCCAGTTTAACATGCAGAGGTTCATCACAATAGTGTTAAAGAAACTTTATACCAGCCTCAAGCAAGCAATATTTGTGCCAAATAAGCCAGTTATTTCTCTACTACCAAACAAGAATAGGCCAACCCATGGCATGAACAGACATCCATAGTTATCTACTGCGCCCATGTTATAGGAGAGAAAATTAAAGAAACACTATAAAAGAAAGCAACACAGGGCCTGGCCATGTTACCATCACTCCACAAGAATCACACACAGTTACCTTCCCTGGTCTTATTACTATTTTAAAATAACACTTTTTTTTTTTTTTTTTTTAAAACTGGAACAAGGAACAAATCTACCAATTTTCACTGTGGCAATCAGCATTGCTAATAAGTTATTTTCTTGAAGATGCAGCAGGATAAATTTAAATGCTTTTATATTTCTCAGTAGTTATATCCCTACACTGCCGACTGAAATGCACCCCCAGACCATAATAGAGTTAGCTTCATAATTTACATGGGACTCAATTGGGTATCAATGAACTTCTCTGCAGCTCCTCTTTTGGCACACTAGTATTGCTGAGAACCAAAAATTTCAAATTTCTGTCCATTAGCTGTTCTTCCAATGGTTATTGCGTCATACTTTATCCAAATACTGTAATTTCTTCAGCTTGTTGCTGTTTCACAAGAATGTTTTTAGTTGCAGTGTGCCTTACAGGCCCATTATTTCAAGACTTTTTTGCCCGGCTAAAGTTTATCCTTTGGTTCCAGATGACTCCCATATGCAGAGCAAGCACTTTTTTTCTTTTTTAATTTTTTTCTGTGTCCTAAGGAAATAACTTTTTAAGCACTTTTCATTAAGTTTAGGCAGCTTTTGTGTCTTCATTTTTTTTAGTTTCTTCAGAATTCTTTTTTCTCAACTTTATTAGCTTTATAAAATTTTAAGAAAAGGTTAGAACAATTTCAAAATTCAAATTGGGCTTCAGAGCCATCACTATCAAATCTGTCGCTCAAAGAGGCTGAAATTCCTGAAGGGTTGACAGAGGCCCAGCCTACTTATTTAAGGACATTCATAAATTCCTGGCAAATTCTAAAAAAGCTTTGGGCTATTTCTTCTCTACTTCGCTACTGCTTTCATAGCAGAATCAGATAAGGAAACTTCACTAAGAAAGGGAAGCGGGGCTGGCTCAACACTGGGGCAAGAGGGGGTAATGCCCCCTTAAACAAACGTCCTGCCCCCTTAAATCAAACTTTTAGAGGTTGAGAAAGAAAATAATAGATTACCCACAAACTGAATATGGACAAGATTTACTACAGTAGCTGAAAAATCCACTGGAAAAGGCACAAATAAGATGATAGGTTTCACCTCTTGTTCGCTCTTTCCCTTTGTGCTTTGTTTGTGCGCAGCTCACACAGTTCTCCGCAGAGATCCCCCACTCACCCGCCCCCTAGCTAAACATCCAATCACTGTTAGTATGCAAATGACCTGGTGTCAGGTTTCTCAGTAGGCAGGGCAGAGCGAAATTAGCTCGTCAACTGCAGGAGGCTTTGAGGAAGCAGCAAATCTCTGTCGTCAAAATCATCGTGACTCGTGAAATAATTAACAACAACTAAAAAACCTATATTTGTACAGTCAATGGGGGACTAGTCCATTGTTCTTCTCACAGTTTCAGTCTGGTAGAGAAGTGTTTCTTTCTCGATCCCACAAGCACCACTGTGAGCCTGTCTGCTGCCTACAGTAGAGCTGACTGGAGGACCTGTGTCTGTCTGTCAGACCCCGACACGAAGCCCCGGCCCAGCTTTCAACACTGCACTCAGCAGTTTTCTCGTTTCATATACTGATGTAATCACAGCGATTTTAGTAAAGCTTATTTATTCACTTTCCACCCCAGCTTCCAGCAGCTCACAAAGGGAAAGTTAATGCTGTGAAATGCATCCTTTTTCCCAATCTTTTAAAAAGTGTGACGCTGCTCCTGGCTGTACCAATAGCAGTAGCAATGATCAGAGACAGCAACTAGCATGTCTACTCCTGTGGCATCAACAAGCACTGCTTCTCCTGTACCTCTGCCAACAATTGCTGCCCCAAAGCAACCCGCTCAGCTACCCAGTAACTTAAATGGCAATACACCATCCCAGCCAATACTGGCTAGTTACCCCAAACGTGTATTAGGTGGTACAACATTAAGATCATTCAATCCTGCCTGGTACCGCACACGACCATGTCTGGAGTACTCTGTTGTGTGGGCAGCACTGTTAATGAGAGGGATGTAGTTTTTACCTTAACTGGTTTTAACAACTGGAAAGCAGCACTTGATCGAGACAAGGGGCTACAGAGACATGTGTCCAGCCACAGCCATGTGCATGCCTCAACAATCTGGACTGAGCATAAAAGCAGAGAGGCCACGGGGGGACGACTGTGGATTCAATGTTGGTTGTTAAAACACAACTTGAAAAAAACCATTACTATGTCAAGAGTATTGGTAGTGCTATAAGGTTTCTCTGTGTAAATGAGTTGGGGTTCCGTGGGACTGCAAAAACCTTGAGACATGACACAGCGGGTAATGATGATGACATTGCTTCAAGTATTTTTCTAAACCTGATGGAATATACCTTAGAGAAGGATGAGAAGCTAGCAAGCATTGCTAAGGGTATCCCAAAAAATGCAAAATGCACATCTAAGGATATCCAAAACGAAATTATCCAAACACTGGCTGACATGGTGCTTGGAGAGGTCAGGAAAAAATATGAAAGTGCTGATTCTGCAGGGTTTTGCCTCAAAAGTGATGGGACCAGGGATAGGTGCAACATGATAATACGGTTTGTCAGAAATTCCATGCCAGAGGAGCATCTTATGGGGTTGCTTGACTTGTAACAACTTGACGCAGAGTACATCATCTCTGAGATCCTATTACAGCTTTCTGATGCTGGCTACAGTGCTGACAGTAAACTGAGCCAGTGTTATGATGGGGTTAGAGGTGGGGTACAAGCTCTGCTCCAAAAGAGGCTTGACAGATACAGTATGTCCCATACATCCACTGCCATGACCACCAACTGCACTTAGTGGCTGTGCATGCCATGCAGAGTAAGCCGTGTGCAAAAAGATTTTTTTAGCCTATCTAGTTCACTCTACAACTTTTTTCACCACCACTGTGCTCAATAAACATGATGCACCTTGTCTAAAAAGGCTGCTTGAGATCAGATGGACAAGTCACTATGAGGTGAGGTGACAAGGTGCACTGTGGACAATCAAGAACAACTCCTTAGTATCCTATCTGAGATGACAGAGGATGATGATGCTGCAGTCGACCTGTGCACCGAGGAATCAGGCCTGCTATGCCACTTCTTTGAGACTGGAAAGTTCCCAGTGCGGGTGCTTGGTGTCTTGAAACCAGCAAATGCTATTCTACAGTCTCAGTCAGTTGATCTGTGCAGTGCAGAGAGGTTGTTAGTGCAGCACTGGGCTCTTTAAAAAACATCCATGAGGATGACTGTTGGGGAGTGTCATCTCCTGCTGAGGATAAGTCGCATCCAACAAAGAGAAGGAGAACAATGAGCAAACACCTGGGTCAAAGTGTTGTGCTCTCAACTTTGGGCCATACAGACACTGGTGACCCTACCATTCCCCCCGATTTGAGAATTGTAGGAAAAGACATGGTGAATTGGGTTTTTTTTTTAAATTACAATGCCAACCCTTTTTAGTTTTGTAAATATTGGATATATGGAGAGGTCTTATTTTATTCTTACTTTATTTTGCAAATTTATTTGAGAATTAGGCCATCCAATAAAGATAAATTTTATGTTGTTGGTTGTAAAGATCTGGATGGATATTTTATTTTATTCTTTATTTTATTTTACTTTTTATTCTATTTTTCAGTTTTATTTTTCAAGACTTGGTGAAGTGATTTTTTTAATAACTAATACCTTTTAATAACTAAAACCTTTTAAGTTTTGTTAATATTGGCAATAGTGAGAAGTGTTATTGTTGGGTTCTAATATACTGTATTTGATATAGGCCATCCAATTAAGGTAAATGTCATGTTTTTAGTTGTTATAATCTGATGAGGAATATTTTATTTTTTGTTGTTTTATTTTTCAGTTTTCCTCCTGAGGGATTACCACCTTATCATGGTCAGGGGGTTTGCGTGCCTCAGTGACCCTAAGAGCTACACCAGCAAAAGCTTAGCCTTCAGGTGGGACACCCAAGTTGGACAGGTCTTAGGGTAGAGGCCTGATGAAGTGCAATCCAATGACATGACAAAAACAGTTATCCAGAGCACCCCACCCCTTTCCAGCCTCCATCGCCACCATGTGCCCCCTTTACATTTCTGCCTGCCCCCTTAAATATTCCTGTCTAGAACCGGCCCAGAAGGGAAGACGCACAGGTTTGGTTTTTTAGACCATGGTTGTGCTGCTAATCCTCTTTTCTTTCATGTGTACTCTGGTTTTTACATGAAAGAATTTCCATGTCTCTTAAATGTCCATATCCTGAACCTCAGGGAATAAAAATATAACAACACATTAATATGTTATGCAACAAGTTGCTTTATTACTTCTGTCTGCAAACAGGAATTTATATGCACGTTTTAACTATGCCTTACTGGACATATTTAAATAGAAACTTCACCCAGCGTCAGGTTCAAATTTATTGTGATGTGTACATATTAATGTAACATTCTTAATTGCATGCCTTGCAAAGACTTGAATCAATAATTCTGTGTTATACAACACAGTTAATACAACTGTAAACAAAGAGTGATTTATCAGGATTTATACCTTATCACACCTGAGGCTTGACTAGGAAGGCCACTGAAGAACCCCGAATTGTCATATTCATGAAACCAGTTTAAGATGACTTTGTGACATTGTGCATTTTCATGCTGGAAGTTGCCTTTAGATGATGGGTCAGTTGTGGCCCTGAAGGGATTCACATTGTCAGCAGCAATTCTCAAATAGGCTATGGCATTCAAGTGATGATAGATCAGTATTAACAGGCCCAAAGTGTGCCAAGAAAATATTCCCCACACCATTACACCAACACCACCATCCTGGACTGCTGAGACAAGGCAGATCATGTACTCATCAGACAGGGCTAAGTTTTTTCTGTCGTCACCTGTCCAATTTTGGTGAGCTTGTGCCATCTGTAGCCTCATCTTTCTGTTCTTGGGTGACAGATGCGGAACTCAATATGGTCTTCTGCTGTTGTAGCCCATCTGCCTTAAGGTTCGATGTGGTCTACATTCTGTGATTCTTATTTATTCACCACAATTGCACAGAAGGGTTATCTGATTTACCATAGCTTTTCTGTCAACTCTGATCAACAAGGCATTTCATTCTGCAGAATTGCTGCTCTCTGAATATTTTTTGTTTTTTGCACTATACTGAGTAAACTCCAGAGATTGTTGAGTGTGATAATTCCAGGAGATCAGCAGATCAGTCATTACAGAAATACTCAAACCAGCCCCTTTGGCACCAACTAAGGATTGGACGATATCAAAGTAAAATTAGCATAGTTTTTAGTATTATCGTGGTATATAATTTAAAACAAAATAAACACTAATATTTTACCACATTTTATACTGAAACAGCATAAGTTATTGTCATTTAAAAAGCAAACGTGTTTTTGATTTTTGTTTAACAAGTTGTTTTAATGTCATTCTATAAGTAGACATATGAGTGACATGCGTGAACAGCATTTGTGTTCAGTTTGCAATAATCACAAAAGCATGCAAAATACAGATATTAACAGTATCAAAATGAATACTAAGGGGATTCTCCCTTAACTTAAACACAAGGGGAATTTCAGACTTGGTGGGGAGAATGAAAATGTGTTAGAGAGAGGTAAAAAATGCTGTTTAAAGAGCACTCTTAACTTACTGTTCTATATTCTTTTTCTTCTCTGAGTATTATTTTCTGCAATTTTGAAGCAGTTGCGATTGTAAGGCTGTAAGTGTAAATGCTGTTTAGTTAAAATATAGTTAGTATGTAGCCTTAGCTTAGGTGGCCTAGTAGTGCAGTATGGTTAGCAGTGCCACTTTACAGATCCAGCGTACTCTGTTCGAATCCAGCGCCTCATTGTCTTTGTGGAGTTTGCATGTTCTCCCTGTATCTTGAGTTTTTTTTTTCTGTTTACTCCAGTTTTCTTCTCAAATTCTCAAAGCCTTGTGTGCTTGGCTAATTAGTCCCAGTGAGGCTTGGTGTGTGAGAGAACCTGTGAACTGTTTCCTGTCCAGGCCTCTTTCCTGCATTGTAGTCAGTACTGACAGGATAGGCTGTTGCTTCTGACCTCTGAATTGGAGTATGTAGGTTTGATTATTACTATGATTATATTAATTTGTCAGTGAACATATGTGCTTTGGGATTACTATGAAATGTAAAAACCACACGTTATTTTTAAAAGAACATAATAGAATGTTACAGTGAAATGTGGTATCACTTGGTAAGGTGTCTTACAAAGTTTTCATTTATATGCTGAATTATCCTTCTTTTCAGTATTTGAAAAGTGCCAGTCTCAGCAATGCTACAGCTGATTTTGTTGGAAGTTGTTGTTGTGCATTGTTCATCTTTTTGTGTGTGTCACTGATTTTAATTTTCAGTTTCAATTTTAACCCTTAACTACTCACGCTGGTGTATTTTGTACACCAATCTCAGTTATTTTTGTCCAACATCCTTCTACTTGAACCTACCAGCATCATCCTCAGTCTATCCTCAGCTTGATTTAGTACAAGTACAGTGTCTCAATTTATGAGTGGGCTCACAGTCGCAAGTTCCATATGGTGCATTTGGTACACCTCGCAGGTACTTACATATGTATGACAATGATGAAATGTTCTTTTTGCAATGACTTTGTCTGCAAAGAACATTCAACAACTGAAGTGCAAGGTGATACTTGGGCAAATTCTGCAGTGGACAAAAGTGTGACTGGTGCCGAATGAGCACTGGAGAAGTGGATCAGGTTTATTTTCAGATAGTCCTAGACTGTTTATTACTATTCAGAAATATGGTATTAAATTACATTGATGTGATATATTATATTACAACCTCACAGCGTGCATATAAATAGCCATTTTAACATTGGTACATAAATTACTCTGCCTAAGTACTTATAAGATGAGAAATAGTTTGAGTAATTAAGGGTTAACCCAGTCCCCCACAGATGTTTTAAACAAATAACAATTACATGTATCTCTTGGAAATTGTGCATTTATTTACATGCTCCTGAAGAATATTTCATTGATTCACATTTGTCCGTACTCGGTTGCTTCTTGTGTCTTCACTAGGGCTGTGTTCAGACATCTTTAAAACTGCACAAGTAACTGAACAGCATTTCTAGGCAACAGGTTCTCAACAGTAGCTCCGCGTCAATCATAATGTTCATTTGGCAAAGGAAAGTCAAACTTCTTTATCTATCCTAGGTCAATGACAAAAACAATCCTCCAAAATGCCTTTATATCACAATTTGGCTTTCAGTTCCAGTCATGCCTAAATAGACAAGAATTTGTGAATTTCCCCTTGGGATTAATAAAGTGTCTGTCTGTCTGTCTGTGAAGAGCAGAGTAACTCATTATCGCAGTTCTTATTCTACAGATAGCTGTTTCCAGTTAAAAGTCCCCCAATGGCAGTTTTCTCACAAGAATTGTTGCTGCATTTCTCCAAAACTACCAAAGTTCTGCAGCTTTTAATTTACTTCATAGATCAGTTCAGGCAATAGTGTGACAAGTGTTCAAATAATTCCAAAATCCGAATATTTTCTTTTTATAAATATTAGTACAATTCAAAGCCAACAGTTCACACAAAATAGAGAAAAATATAAATGTTGCAAAAAAGATGTTCTTGTTTAAAGAAAGTTCTGTTTAAGGCTTACTTATCTCATTTCATTTCTCTCTTTATTTTGAAAGTATGACTGTATGACCAATATTCATATCAATATCTTTTTACAGTTATAGCTAAGAAAGTTCTATTTCATGTTAATTTACAGGGGGTAAAAGAAAACTGCTATTCTTTCAAAATTAAGAAGACACTTATTTGAATTTAACATTAACTAAGATGGGCTCTTAATGTATTTTGCCTTTTTGCTGCAACTTTTTATGTACATGTTCTGCAGATAGGATAGCCATCTTCAATTCATTTCCCCTCAACACTTAAAGTATGGTCTTGAAAATACTTACTCCTTTTTGATGGGTGAAAGAGTTCTGAACCACTTTCAATGCATTTTGACACTGTTATATTAAAGCACTAGATGCTCAGTTTGCTTGGTACGCAAGTGTGATATCATACGTTATGAAAACATGGCTAATTGAAAATGGTGATTAAAAACAATATGAAGCAGTATACTATTTGCCAGGGATTTCACAACAGTTAATTGTAAAAACTAGTACCCGTCCCATCCCTATCACCAGTAGCCATCCCTTGGTAAAATCATTGAGATCACATTTTTTGCCCATTCTTGTGTTTGATGTGAACATTAGCTGAAGCTTCTTACCCTTTTCTGCATGATTTTATGTATTGCATTACTGTTACATGATTGGCTGATTAGATAACTGCATGGATAAACAGGTGTTTAGGCGTTCAAAATAATTTGCTCAGTGAATGTACGTTTTTACAGGTTTGTCTGGTGGTGGAATTAGATTCATTTGTTAGCCATGGTTTGGATGTAGTTTTAATAATGTAGCTACCAGGTGGGGTGCTATTCTTGAAAATAGATTATGGCTTTTTTTTTTTTTTTTAGTTTTTTTAAACAACACATGATTTTTGATTTTGTCACAAAAAATACTAACTTACCTTGCTAAACTTAGTTTACTGTCTCACGTGATTCAAACTTGCTTTCTTTTCAGATGCTCATGCATCAATTATTCTCCCAAGCTGTACAAGTTGTGCTTTGCACACTTTGAAACAGATTTTCTTCATAGAAGATGTCAAACTCTAGTGCTTTGATACTTGTAAATCTCTAATGCTCTAATTCTTCCAATATTCTTTCAAATGTGTCGACCCTCGCTCAGTAAAGGTGTGTGACAGTGTGTGTGTGTGAGACAGCACCAACTGTTTTTATTATCAATTTTATTTATTTTATTGATTAGTTGTTGCAGCTCTTCTTATAGTCTCTGTAAAAGAGTCTCAGAACAACAGAAACCAAGTCACAGCTATAGTAACAAGGAAAGAAGCACTGGGTATGACAGCTCTTGACAGGTCACAAATTAATTACAGAACGTAATCAAACTGGTCCAGTTTAGAGGTACAAATCATACAAACATGCACATTATTGGAATATGTCAGCGAAAGCTGGTGTAATCAGAAGGAAAAAAAAAGAAAGATTTCGGGAGAACATGCTAATTGAACTCTGACTGAACACAACCAAAATTCACATCTAGACTCTCTTTGTGAGGCTTTATTGTTTATATGGTATTTTTTATTATTTTTCCTACTTAACATATTTTGTTAGCAAAATCACAAGTGTTGATTTTTTTCCTTAGAAAAAGGTAACCTATTATTCTTAAATTGTCGGATTTTCTATATTTTTCCATCCAGGAAATAGTGTTACTCTTCTACTACTGTTTTGAACACTTAGGCAGTAATGAGGTGTTTTGTTAATACCTCTGACAAGATGAAGGTTGAAGATCAGGCGCATTGCCAATTGGGTAACAAGTAGGAATGGGAAGAACCCAGGCAAGCTAGGCCTTGGCATCAAAAACTACTTCTTATGAAACAGAACATACCTCCCAGGATAGGGGTTGGGACTTCTGCTTAGGCCTGAAAAATGCAGGCTAGACAAAGTCTCACTCAAGATTTTCATAGATAGGATGTCCTGGTTGGTCCTGGCAAAGCAACACCAACACTCACTGCTCTAGCACTGGCACTCGAGCTTTCTGCTCTTGCTAGCCATTGAGCTTTGCACCTTCCTTGAGCATCACTGAACTTTCTATTTTGCATTTCACGCAGCACATGTCAAATATGAATTATATCTGTATTTTTATTGTCAAGGACACCCGTCGTTCTTCAGTTGTTTTTACACCATATTGGCTAGTGTGTCTGTCAGTCACTGTGTGCGGAAAGTCCCCTGTCAGCACGGCGCAGAATATGTACGTTATTGTACAGCATATTATTATATATAGTATAGTATTGATGAATAAAAAAATCATTGACAAATGAAAACATGTCGGCTAATTTTTTTTCTATAACGTCACTAAATTTTAATCAGATCAGTCAAAGCTTTTTTTGAGATTTTGTGGTAATTTACTTTTCTATTGTAGTTTTTTTTTTTTTTTTTTTAAACACCTGTGAATATTATTGTAACATTTTCTAAGTCCACTTAATTCTGAGCAGGATCGTGGCGACTGGGTGCAAGGCAGGGACAAACCCCTGAATAGGGTGCTAGTCCATCGCTGGGTGGATATGCACAGACAAGAACAAATCTGATCTAATCTGGATGTCATTGAATTGTGGGAGGTAACCAGAGCACCTGGAAGAAATGCATGCAGAGATGGAGAGAACATGCAAACGTCTTGTAGGGAGGAACTAGGATGTAAATTCTGGTCTCCTTACTTGATGAACCTGTAAATGTTGCTATATTGAAATGTCCTTTTTTTAGTGGATACCTACTGGCCTAGATGTACAATCCTGCCAAATTTCAGCATTTTGGCTAAATGGGAAGTACTGTTTTATTGAGTAAGTGAATAAAAGAGTCAGTCAATTTTGCATTATATACACAGTATATAGATTTTAATGTTAGTGTAGTGATTTGAAATGGCTATAATACATTAATACATAATACATTAGTTTGAAAAATGCTAAAATGCTTTTTGTAGGTTGTAGCACTTTGTAAATCATCCAAATAGAAATTGGTTAAGTAAAGTTTTTCAATATCTCAAAGAAATGTTATTTACTTAGTTATTTAACATATCTTAGAGGATATTCTAATTGTACTTCAGTTTATTATAGTCTTTTATTTTGTAACATTCAGTGAAAAAAAATACATTTTTCTTTGGGAACATTTAATTTTGTACACAAAATGATTTATCTCAGAAAGGGTGCTTGGTGATTTTTTGCTTTTTCCTTTAACAATGACTTCATAAGCTGGAATGTGAAAAATGATAAGTGGCAAACATCCAGCTGATGTCAGTAAATAGCTAGCAGTCATTGCCAAATGGGGTACTGTTAGTCATTTATAGTCTGCTTCAAATTATTTAGTGTCTGTTAAACAATTTAACTGTAACTGCCAAAGTGGCATATGAAATGGCATCAAGGCTTTAATACATTTATTTTGTAATATTCTACACTGAGTAGTTTTATTTATCTTGCAGGCTCAGGTTGCATGTTGTTTTGTAACTTATTGCTGTTTTCTTTATAACAGTACGAGAGTCCCTGATAAATTAGGTTTGTGATTTTTAATGGTATAATATATATAGTATACATATTTTTTAAAATGTAAAATTATGTTTTGATTAGATATTTAAATCTGGCTTAGTGACTTGCTGTCTCAGTAATCATTTAAGGAAGACCTTATGAAGTCAAAGAGATCCCAACTTCCACATTACTCATCCTAAGAGTTGATGTTGTAGCTGTATTGAATTTGAATTTTTTTGTTTTTTACTTTAGAATAACAAATATTGTATTCATTCAAGTAATATTGCAAAGATTATCATCATCATGACAGGCTTAATGGTTATTTTTTGGTTTACCCACCTTGATCAGCTGCTGCTACATATTTTTCATTCTTTAGTTCTGGGGCCTCATTTTTTAAAACTTTGCATTGATTCAAGCTTTAAAATATGCTCATTCCAAAAAAAATAAATTAATTAATTTATAAAACTTGGAGTATGCATATTTTGAGCAATTTACCCTTTAGATATCATTATTGCTTTGTAAATGTGTGTATTTGAACGTGCTTTGAATGTTACCTTGAAACATTCAAATATAAAAATATAGAGCATGCTAATCAACCTCATCCATATGCAGTCATGCCAATGCAGAACTTCATTCAAAACTTTGCTTACAATCGCCATTCATTAATGGCCTCCTTTACCAATGCTGCGATGTTTTCTACTTTGTGGCTGTCATGCATTGCTCTTGTCTGTAGTACATACAAGTCCAGCTTCCACTTATCTGTCATGTGCTGTTATTGTTACTTACGATTCAGTGGCCTTTGATGTCCATGCATTGTATGTCAAAGCAACTTTCTCAGCTGAACTGAGAGAATCTAGAACCCTGATTTTTACCTCCTCACGCAACTTGGGCACAGCAAAGTTAGTGATGCGTTGGTGTTAAGCTGAGCTTAAACATTGTTATTTAATAAGTTTAAAAAAAATAAAAAACGGCAATCGATCTTGTGTATGTTTGTTTAAATAAAGATTGAGTGTGAGGAGGGCTAGAGACTGTTTCCGGAAGTCAGGGTCAGCGTACTGCTACATGGAAGAGACGCTTAGTTGTTAAAAGAAGGCATGAAGAAGGCAATTGTGAAAAATTCCCTTTTTTTTTTAATGTGAAATGTTTCTAAGTTAGTGACGGCTGTTGTTTATTGTTTATGTAAAAGAATAAGCAAGTTCAGTTAATGCACGATATTACGCAAGCGTTTTTATTTTTAGTAACTAATGCATATTTGAAATAATGAAGGGGTGTGTGTGTGTGTATATATGTGTGTGTATATATATATATATATATATATACAAAATTGTTAAAGCATGAAGGAAAATATGAGTTGTATTTTTTTTTGTTTATTTAAGGTTATCAACCTACTCCTAATTCAATCCTGTTACTGTTGCTCTTGCAACCTATTTATTATTAAACAACATCAAATAACAAAAAGGAAGAGTTGTTCCATGCGTCCTCTTTGATCAGCTAAAGGCCTTTTTCAAGTTTGGGCAGACATTAACGCAGTAAACCTAAATAACTTGACAGTTGGTGGGAGGGTATTTGTAATGAGGCTCCATTATATTCACCATATTTCAGAAGCCTTCATTCTCTACAACATTGAGAGGGTGCATATCTTTGCAAATGAAATAGAGTATTGACTGAGTTATTTTGTTTGCACGAGTTGAGTTCGGTGCTAACTTTGGTGTCTGAACCTCTTCCTTAGAAAGATGAGAGTGATCCACTCGTTTAATGTTTGCTGTTTGCTGCTCCTTTAGCTGTACATGAGAAAGGTGTCTTGCTAAGAGTGCTCTCCTGATTGATTGTGTTTTTTGATGTTGGCATGACAGATTTGCCACAGATGGCATGGCTTTTGTCAGTCTCCTTAGTGCCTTCTCTAATGTGAAAGCCAAAATGAGCCCACACTTCTGATCTGTATGCCACAGGAGCTAGTCTAACTCCTATAGATTCAATGATCAGCGTTAGCATTACTATTCAGCTCGGTTTGTCACTGCCCGAACCGCTTTGTTTGCCAGATCTGTTCGCGTCTGAGTATTTAAAGCCTGCATATGTTAGCCCTTACACTATATCCTGTCTCAGTTTATGTTATTATGTTAGCTAAAGATTACAACGCCACTATCTTGTGTTTGAGGGTTTAAACACAACACAAAATGAATCACTGTGTGCCTTGAATCTTTCTATATAAACTAGTAATTTAAAATTGATACTGTGTTTTCGAGAATCGACACAGTATCAGAAAACATAATATTGCAATACTCAAGTGTATTTATATTTTTTAACACCACTTTGTATGCATGGTTCAGAGTTCTTGCTACTATGCACATGTTTCTCCATCTTGTTTTATAAATCTGGACAATTGTGTGGGAAGTTGTGTACACACATTTCACACCTTATTTTCTATGTACATAAGCTTTATAAACAAGGTTCCTGGACATAATTCAGCGCTTTTGCGACTTTGAAAACGTATAGCTACTTGACAGAGATAAAGTCTTTTCAAGACAACAATCAATTTGCTTATTGTGCAAACAGAAGTGTGGAAGATGCTCTGCTTGTTATCTTACATCAAATCTACACCTTTCTTGATCAGCCTGATTCCTATGTCAGAATACTATTTTTGGATTTTTCTTCAGCGTTCAATACTATACAGCCTCATATACTGATTGGGAGATTGAACAGTATGAATGTAAACTTATTTAAATTTATTACACTATGGATTCAGAACTTTCTTTTAAACCGTTCACAGACAGTTAAAGTTCAGGATACTTTTTCAATAGTCATTCATTCAAACACAGGAAGTCTGAAGGGGTGTGTCTTATCACCATTACTGTTTACTCTGTACACAAGTGACCTGAGACAGAACAATTACCACTGCTCCATTGTCAAGTATGCAGATGACACCATGCTCATAGGATGTATATCTGGTGAGGATGAAAGCCACTATCTAAATCAAGTTGACTGGATGGTAAACTGGTGCAATTAAAACTCTTTTTTTACTCTGAATGTAAAAAAGACCAAAGAAATGATATTTGATTTTAAAAGACAGAAATCTGTATGTTCAGAACTATTACATACTAAAGTCAGCAGTCTACAAACCTGTCATCTGACCAGTCTTGAATTATGACATGCATTGTTGGTCCACCTCTTGTGTGTGACTAAGATAAAGTCAATTCTCATTTTACATAGGGATATGCTATTAAAAAACCTAGCCAAAATGGAAACACAGGTACTGAAATATTGATCCTATGGGATTAAAGGGGTTATGTTCCAGTGGATCCTATTCAATACACATATTTGCTACTTGTTACCATAAACATAATTTTGTATGCTGAAAGTTATACACTCATCACAACATGTTTACACTTAGGAGCACTTGGCAAAATAGTTCCATTAAACAGATAAAGGTTCTTTATGTAAATCTGGAGGAATCCAGCAGTTGGCAGTGTGAGATATTATCACGGTGAGAACAGGTTCGGCTTCTCTGTGTTGTGAATTGCCTGGAACACCCATTAAATTCCGATAACACCTTACCGCACTAGCTCTGAAAAGGATGTTTAATGAATAAATCCATCAGTCCAGGGATGTGTCCATTCCAGCAAGCATTGGGCACAAGGCAGAAACAATCCCTGGACGGGGCCTCATCCCAAGGTGAATACAAGCACACACATACACTGGAGTCATTTTAGCAGCACCAAATCTGCATATCTTTGGATGGAAACCAGAGCACAGTATGGAATCCAAGCAGGGAATACCTGAGACGTGACTCTCTGCGAGACAGCAGTGCTACCGCTCCGCCACCGTGTCACCCCCATGTGTGTAATTATTAACAGTATTCATTATTTAAACAAAATTAACGATTTATCTGTAAAATGTAATATACATACTTTAATGCATTTCATCATGAAAGTGATATCAAGCATAAATCTAAAAATTCTTAAATTTGCAGAGAGTTGGAATATCATACATTTAATGTGTTCTATGTGGTGATCTATTGCCACTTGCCGTAGCGATTAAAAACTGGAAAGATGTTTACAAGAGTCTGCTTTAATGATAAAGTAAACTACAAGGTTAAAGTGGACATTTCGAGATTAAAGCCGAAATTTCCACTTTAATCACAAAATACACATTTTCACCACGTCCTTAATTTTTTTTTCTCAGCGGCTCAAATATAGTGCTGTATATTATGTTGCTGTTGTAAAGTTGCAAAAAACAAAAAAGACAGCACAAAAGATGGTATGTGAGACTTTTAAAACGTATTGTGTCATTACGATCGGGAATATGCCATGCTTGAATATGACATCACCACGAATGCATCTGTATGTCGGCATTTTGCTTCACGACATCGAACCATTCATTATACATCAAAGCGCGTACATCGATCCTGTAGGATCCACATAGAGGCTTTCTGTCACATGTAGATAGTAAACAGAGACTTATAGCAGACTGCGCCCCCTATTTTTTTGCTGGTACTGCCACTCGCGCACATGTCGCGTTCATTTCTGAGGACCGGCTCAGAGGGTGCATCAAATGAACACTGGGAACGTGTGGCAACCATAATGCGGCCGCATACGCGTTCTAAGCGTGAAGTATAAACAAGCTCTAAGTGTTCTCTCTGAATAAAATGTTTTATAATACATTTGAATTATATTTAAATAGTGACATTCAATATAACAGACCTACTTGCAACCCAGATGATCTGTAGTATTCCTATTGAAAAACGAAATACTTTTATACCATAAAATATTGTTTTCTAAGCCTGTTTAATTCTGAGCAGGGTCATTTGAGACATTTTTGTGTGGATATGTAACTATATGCATAAAATTATGTCCTATACAATGCCTGTATATCCATTTAACATATAACGTCCGGCAATAATTTAATATCTGTTGTGCATGATATAATATTTTATTATATGGTAATCTCACTAATGCTGACTTACAGAATCAAATTAAATATACACATTATGAAAAAGAAACTACGAGTAAAAACTAAAATTGTAAAATAGTTTTATCATCTGTATGTTATACTCATTGGTGCACATTTAATTTCAGTGAGCGCCCCTGTTCTTTGAAAAACAAAGTGACACAGGGAATTAACTCACTAATGACTATAAGCAGATTGTTGTTAATTTGATTTGCATATAGTTGTCATTTATCTTGGTCTTGTCATCCCATGACTCTGTGCCAACAACAGAGAAACTAGCTTATAAGCAGTTGCATTTATTACATATCTTTGCCATCTGCTGAAAGTCAGAGCATGGGTTTTTGGAGTTTGAACCAAATTTTATGGTTGTGTTGTGCACAGGAAAAAATCATCTGGTGATTTTGTTTATTATGAAAAAAATATATGGAATGTTGTTTTTTAACAATTGTGTACATGGTGATGGCAGCAAATTAAAAAAAAAAATAAGACTGTTCAATACTGACAATATTTGTAATCATTCATAAGGTTATTTTAGCTCAAATTCTATGGATACTTGCACAAAATAGCCCAGACACCTTTTTTACTTTTTATTCATATTCTTTTTACAACATGCTGTGTACTTTAAAATCTTCACTATACTGCTAAATTTCATACAATACATGTCTTAAGTTACTCTTCTCTTAACATGCATTCTTATTAAAGAGTGGCTTGTGAGCTAATTACCATTGATGATGTGTTCAGAATACAACAATGCCCATTTCATAGACTACAGTAACTTCTTGTTACAAGTACAGCAACTGTGCTGTTTATTTCATATTTGTCTTGAGACTTTTGTATTCATTTGACTTGCTCTGTTTCTGTTAGTCGGGATTTGGAGAACTACGCTTTTTGAAGGAGTGATCACTGGATTTTGTTTTTAAATTAAATTTAATATTTTAAGTGGTTTTATCTTTTAAATATTTTTCTATATTGAAGCTGACTGAAAAAGTATGCTAAAATTTACCACTAGTAGAACTCTTAGGTGTGTGTGTGTGTTTTAAAAGCCTATTTTTCTTTATTTTTCAGTTTTTCAGATGTGGGAAATTTATACCCTGTGCAGCTTTTTAATTTTGTAGTCTTGAAGGACTAAGTGAATTCATTTTATTAGCTATTTTAAATTTAATTGCAGGAGGAAACTATTTAAAATAAGTTAACAGAAGGAACTCATTAGGCAAAAGATCCTGTTCTCAAATGCATATTATGGGTTGTGGTTTTGCCTATGCTGCAGTTTTCTGTAAAAGCCACAAGCAGAATCAGAGTTAGACATAATTACATAGCTCTAGTTGCTTTATTATTAGAAAAGTTGAGCTTGCAAGTATAAAGAAAAAAAGCATGATTGTTTCAAAATAATTTTGTAAAAGAAAAAAAGTCTAATTTTATGTAGGCTTAGTATAAAATTGTACCCTTGGCATTTGTTTACGCCTTTCACAACAGTGTTTGTGTGTGTGTGTGTGTGTGTGTCTATAATATATTTTTGTGTCAGTGTTTAGATGTATTATATGTGCCACATCTGAAATAAATGTTTTTTTTTGTTTTTATTTTACAGCCACAATGAACGAAAGGTGACTTGCAAACATCCAGTTTCAGGACAGCCATCCCAGGACAACTGTATCTTTGTTGTAAATGAGCAGTAAGTTTATTTTGTTTTTGTACTTATTTATATAGATGTTATTAAATTCAATAATTACAGTACATTTTCGGGTTTTGTTTAATTCTTCTACAAAGTTTGTTTGCGTGTATAATGCATAGATATATATTATATGTATTGCATATGTGTGTATGTGTTTTTGTGTTCATGTAAAGTTGAATTCAGTATGAAAATATATGAGTCATTTAGTTTTTTATGTTCTCAATTAAATAGCCAAAACCATGTGTCAAAGTATTTGTATTATAATTTAGAAATTATTCAGAAAGTGGATTGGTAAACTTTAAAACAAATTAAGGAAGCTTGTTCTGTTAATAAATTAAAAATATGGCAAGTACAGGATTTGATCTTTTAACATTGGGACTATAAATAATGCCATATTATGTAAAATAGAGATATATGCTCATCATTAAAAATGCCATGTCTGTCTCCTTGGATTTATAGACAAGGTAAAATCATTAGGCAGAGCTTCAACTAAGGGAGTTGTGATTGTTCCAACTAATTGTTGTATTTGACATAAAGTATTATTAAGCAGAACTGCTTTTTTCATAAGGAGTAAGAGTTTCAGTAAAAAATATATTGAAATATTTACGTCTAGAGTTGTTACATTAAAATAAATTATTACTGAAAGGCATGACACTAATTTGAAATAATCTGATGGCCTTTGAGTATTTATTTTAAATTGATTTTAGAAATACAGTCAAAGAAAACACGAGGGGATGATTGAAATCCTATGAGATTACAGTTATAATTCTGTAACATACTAAACACTTGATCCCTTGAGAATGTGCATAACGAGAAAGATTGCAAGTAACACACAAAAGTTATGATGGACAGACCTGTTATTAAGTCTGTAACACCTCTCAATGAAAGCTTTTTATCATAGCAGTTTATTTATTTTAAGTCAAATGTCATCATTTTTTACATCGTAATTTGAAAATGGTTGTAACAGACAGACAAATTACTTCCCATACATTTTTGGGAGCATGGTATAAAAACAATGTTTGAACACTTCTTAGAAGAGGACTGTATGACAGGTAAATTTTTAGGTCTGAATTTTTTTCTTTTCTGTTTAATTGAAACAAGTAGAATTTACTACATATTTATTTTCATTACAACAACACTATGTTTATAATAATATTAAAATATATACTAGCAAAATACCCGCTTGGCGAGAAGTAGTATGTTAAAGAAGTTATGAAAAAGAAAAGGAAACATTTTAAAAATAACGTAACATGATTGTCAATGTAATTGTTTTGTCACTGTTATGAGTGTTGCTGTCATATATATTTATATATATATTTATATATATATATATATATATATATATATATATATATACACACACATAAACATATATACATATACATATATACATATAAACGTATCTACACATACACATATCTACATATATATACACATACACACACACACACACACATATACACATACGTACATACAGATAAATATACATATACATACACTCATATACACATACACACACATATATATATATATATATAGGAAAATCCCCCGCGCTTTGCAGTGGAGAAGTAGTGTGTTAAAGAAGTAATAAAAAAGAAAAGGAAACATTTTGAAAATAACATAACATGATTGTCAATGTAATCAATGTAATTGCTTTGTCACTGTTATCTCTCTCTCTCTCTCTCTCTCTCTCTCTCTCTCTCTATCTCTCTCTCTCTCTCTCTATATATATATATATATATATATAAAACTGCTCAAAAAATTAAAGGAACACTTTGAAAACACATCAGATCTCAATGGGAAAAGAAATCCTCCTGGATATCTATACTGATATAGACTGGGTAATGTGTTAGGAACGAAAGGATGCCACATCATTTGATGGAAATGAAAATGATCAACCTACAGAGCCCTGAATTCAAAGATGCCCCAAAAATCAGAGTGAAAAAATTATGTGGCAGGCTAGTCCATTTTGCCAAAATTTAATTGCAGCAACTCAAAATTGTACGCAGCACTTTGTATGTCCCCTGTGTTCTTATATACATGCCTGACAACATCGGTGCATGCTTCTAATGAGATGACAGATGGTGTTGTGGGGGATCTCCTCCCAGATCTGGACCAGGGCATCACTGAGCTCCTGGACAGTCTGAGGTGCAACCTGGTGGCATTGGATGGACCAAAACATAATGTCCCAGAGGTGTTCTATTGGATTTAGGTCAGGAAAGTGTGGTGGCCAGTCAATAGTATCAATTCCTTCATCCTCCAGGAACTGCCTGCATACTCTCACCACATGAGGCCAGGAATTGTCGTGCACCAGGAGCTACTGTACCAGCATAGGGTCTGACAGTGGGTCCATGGATTTCATCCTGATACTTAATGGCAGCCAAGGTGCCTTTGTGAAGCCTGTAGCGGTCTGTGTGACCCTCCATGGATATGCCTCCCCAGACAATCATTAACCTACCACCAAACTGCTCATGCTGAATGATGTTACAGGCAGCATAATGTTCTCCATGGCTTCTCCAGACCCTTTCACTTCTGTCACGTGCTCAGGGTGAACCTGCTCTCATCTGTAAAAAGCACAGGGCACCAGTGGTGCATCTGCCAATTCTGGTATTCTATGGCGAATGCCAATCGAGCTGCATGCTGCTGGGCAGTGAGCTCAGGGCCCATTAGAGGACATGGGGCCCTTGGGTCACCCTCATGAAGTCTTTCTGGTTGTTTGGTCAGAGACATTCACACCAGTGGCCTGCTGGAGGTCATTTTGTAGGGCTCTGGCAGTGCTCATCCTGTTCCTCCTTGACCAAAGGAGCAGATACTGGTCCTGCTGATGTGTTATGGACCTTATACGGCCCTCTCCAGCTCTCCTAGAGTAACTGCTTGTCTCCTAGAATCTCCTCCATGCCCTTGAGACTGTGCAGGGAGACACAGCAAACCTTCTGGCAATGACACGTATTGATGTGCCATCCTGGAGAAGGTATCGCCTCATGCTACCAGTAGTGACACTGACTGTAGCCAAATGCAAAACTAGTGAAGAAACAGTCAGAAAAGATGAGGAGGGAAAAATGTCAGTGGCCTCCACCTGTTAAACCATTCCTGTTTTGGGGGTCATCTCATTGTTGCCCCTCTAGTGCATCTGTTGTTAATTTCATTAACACCACAGCAGCTGAAACTGATTAACAATCCCCTCTGCTACTTAACTGACCAGATTAATATCCCATAAGTTTCATTGACTTTATGCTATACTCTGATTAAAAAGTGTTCCTTTAATTCTTTTGAGCAGTATATATATCTCCTTTGGGGTGCGAGCAGCTGTTGCTGGTGCTGCCAGAATCCATCGAGGAACAAAAATGAAAAACATTATTTGTACAAAATCTTAATTTATCTATCCATTCCTAAATAATTAAATGGGCAGGCTATTTTGTATCAGTGCAATATGCTGCTTGTTGAAATGGATGACTCCTGCTCTTAAGTGCACTTACTGTCGTGCTATGTGGGTATTATGAACTATCGTATCAAGTTCTATTTAAATTTTAAATATATGTAATTTTTATTTAGTCGACAGAAATTTGTTTGGTAGGAATGTAAGTTAAATTTAGTCATCATTGCATAAATTTTTCTTCAACATAGAAATTTAAAGACTAAAAGACTAAATTCAACTTACATTCCTACCAAAGATATTTCTGTCGACTAAATAGAACCTACTTATATCCAAATTCGAGCTATTGAGCTGTCGCCTGCCTGCCTCAATAAGTCACCCTCGCTTCGCTCTTACTTTTTTACCGTTCATTTAATCATGGCTAGTCGCAAAAAAATTAGAACATGGAAGGAGTATTACACTGAGTATGGCTTTACCAAAACAATTATTGATGGTGAATAAAGTATCCATTATTCATAAAGCTTCAATTGGTGATCTGTTTTTCACACACTCACTGCACCCTCTCTCGGGAATCGAATCTCAGACGTCAGCGCTAGAGGCAAAGCCTCTCGTGTTTCGCCACGGCGTGTGGTTCGTTTATTTGACAGTATGTGTAGATCGGGGTATATATATATATATATATATATATATATATATATATATATATATATATATATATATATATATATATATATATATATATATATACTCCTGTAGCCACAATAAATGCCTTGATTTAATAGACAAACCAGGGATGAACAAGTTCCTTTCTACTGCAGCCACAGCCGCGACACACATAAAAAACATCAATAATAACTCATAAACTTGTAATATTATTTAGGAAAATCGCAACATTTTACTCACCAAAATTTCGGATTATTTGTAAACAAAAGCCATCGTCCTCTCTTTCCTCAGAAACAGTTCAATTACTCTGTCGTACGGATTATCCGTGCGCTTCAGTTCCATCAAAACCTCACTTTCTATTGCCATCGAAGCTAATGCTGAAAGGTGAGCCCGCCCTATGGTATTTCTGGCATAAGTTTGATTTCGCTTTAGGGCTGAAAATGTCCGCTCGACAGAAGCTGTTTACACAGGAGTGCTCACCGCCAAATATACCAATGTGAACAGCTGCCCCATGCTCTCATTCAGATTTTTCTAATGAAGGAAGTCAAGGAGATCAGTGGGAGATTCTCCTGCAAAATCATCCATGGCATACATTACAGTCAGTTCTGTTTTTAGCCGAGACAGATCAAAAAGTGCTCCGTGGCTGTTGTGTTAAAGTGGAGAAGGCTGCATGCGTGAAATTTTTCTTGTATTCCCGAAACTTCTGGGGCTCAAGGAACGTGACAAACATCAGGCTTTCATGGTTTTAAAATCTGGTCTGTGTCTGGCAAATAATATTGTCCAGAATCCTGCCATGGAGTTGACTGTAGTGCACGCGACGATCTTTCACTCGGAGCGTTTGCGGTGCGTTCAATGGCCTCGTAGAGTTCCTCATATTGGCTTCTATCTAATCAATGGGTCTGAATACGGTGACGTTGCCGTACGCCTGCTAAAGGGCCCTACTGACACCAACTCAAAATCTGATTGGTTGAAGCAACAGGTTAATCGACATTTATTCTGTGTTAGAGTGCCTCCACAACAGATTGTGACATCCTCTCTGCCTGGCAACAAATGAAATGTGATTAGTTAAATGCTTTAATATGAAAACGCCGCCTCCCACGGCTATCAAGCTGCAGTCTATTCTCTCTGCCTGGCAACAAATGATGGCTGAAATGTGATTGGTTAAATATTTTAATACGAAACTCCGCCTCCCACGGCTATCGAGCTGCATTGTATTACAGTATATATGGACGAAAATACGTTCCAGTTATGACCATTACGTGTAGAATTTCGAAATGAATCCTACCCAACTTTTGTAAGTAAGCTGTAAGGAATGAGCCTGCCAAATTTCAGCCTTTTACCTACATGGGAAGTTGGAGAATTAGTGATGAGTGAGTCAGGGAGTGAGTGAGTCACTGAGGGTTTTGCCTTTTATTAGTGTATATATATATATATATATATATATATATATATATATATATATATATATATATATATATACTGAGACTTGCCTGGAAACCACATGTTTATCCAAAGACACACTTCTATTAATCCCACGAATACAGTCCAAAACACCACACAATGCAGTCAGCAATAAATCTCCCCAATAAACCTTCTTTTCACAGTCTTTAGCTGCCTCTACTCTTCTCCTGGGAGCTTCGTTCAGCTCCCACTCCCGATTCTAGCTCTCTGACTGTTGGGAGGTGCCGCCTTTTATTCCCGCCCAGATGTGCTCCAGGTGGCTGGTGACGCACTTCCAGCAGCACTTCCTGGTGTGGCTGAAATGCTGCCCTTTGCACCGGAAGCACTCCGGGCGTCCCTGGCAGGTTCCTCCACCATCTTGCCAAGTGTGGCGGAAGTAAAGTTCTCCCGGGTTCTAGGAAGCTTAAGGCGCCCCCTGGCGGTGGCCACAGGTCCCAATGAGTTGGAAAGTCTCTCCTCCTCTCCTGTGGTACATGTACAATATGTATATATATATATATATATATATATATGTATGTGTGTGTGTATGTGTGTATATATATATATATATATATATATATATATATATATATATATATATATATATATATATATATATATATATATATATACAGTATATACTAAATGCAAAGCCCTCACTCACTCACTGACTGACTCATCACTAATTCTCCAAGTTCCCGTGTAGGTGGAAGGCTGAAATGTTGGCAGGCTCATACAGCTTACTTACAAAAGTTGGGCAGGTTTCATTTCGAAATTCTACGCGTAATGGTCATAACTGGAAGCTATTTTTCTCCATATACTTTAATGGAGTTGAGCTTGATGGCCGTGGGGGGCGGAGTTTCGTGTGACATCATCACACCTCCCACGTAATCACGTGAACTGACTGTCAACGCAGTACGTAGAAAACAAGGAAGATCTCCAAAAAGAGCTGAAGAAAACATGCTTTATACAATTGAGAAGGCAGCGAAACAATAAGGATCGAGCGAGTGACACATACAACCATATTTATGAGTACAGCTACTTCAGAAACAAAGCACAGTGTAAACCTAAAGTTTAAATTAAGTTCATAGGCTGCCGCTGCCATTTGTCATGCCCACGGCTAATGCGGGATACAAATTTAATGAGAGGACGCAGGATATAAACGAGAGTTTTGATCACTTTGTAACTAAGTGAAAATTGCTGGTGAAGGGCTGTGCTTATGCAAATTCCGAGAGACTGTGTTTGTGGGGATTGACAGTTAAGGCGGGTGGGGAGTCACGCCATCATCTCCTCCCATTCACCTCATTTCGCTCTGAGCTGAGCTCCGCAGCTAACGCAGTCTTGGAACCAACTTTGTGACGCTGCCACCAATACTCACAGAAAAATCCACAAGTTAATACACACGCTGTCTCTAGAGTTTCTCCACACTCTAAATCCTCCAGGCACTACTTGCAAAAGGTTACATAGACAATTGTGGTACGTTATTTTTAAAATGTTTCCTTTTCTTAGCACAAGCACAGCTGAGAAGCTTCGATGCATGTGCTCCATAACACGTTAAAAAATAACGCATTTAATCACATATATATGTGTGTGTGTATATATGTATATTTATCTGTATGTATATATATATATATATATATATATATATATATAGATATGTGTATGTGTAGATATGTTTATATGTGTGCATATATATATATATATATATATATATATATATATATATATATATATATATATATATGTGTGTGTGTGACAGCAACACTCATAACAGTGACAAAACAATTACATTGACAATCATGTTACGTTATTTTTAAAATGTTTTCTTTTTCATAACTTCTTTAACACACACGGTATTTTTCTAGTATATATATATATGTGTGTATAGATATGTATATATATGTGTGTGTGTATATACTGTATGTATATATAATATAATATATATATGTGTATATTCATAGCATTCATAGCCTGAGTCCAGATTCAGATTGTATGAGTGGGTACCTACCTGTTAACGCATGTGGTTGGTCTGCCAGTCTGCAAACATCCGCCACGGGCCCTCTCAGTTGCGAGAAGCAGATCATAGAATGTTACATAGTTTACTGTAAAATAATGCAAAGAGTACACGACACGTGTTTCGCCCTTATTTGGGCTCAGCAGGTGTACACACTCCAACATATGTTCCTGTGTTTGAGCGACAGGGGCAGATGGGGAGTGTCTGATGACTGCATATAGCGCCAAAGTTACTGCTCTTTACCATTCTCTCCTTTGCATGTCCTGGAGTACAAAAGAAACAGCATATAGCAACATGCGGGGACTGGCAGGAACACTCAATAAAACTGAATAAAAAGAAAATCAAGTGACAGTGAGATACGAAGAAGGCAGCTTCGCCAGCGTTTGTGTGTCAGAACCCTTTGGGGGTGGGGGGTGCGTTAGTATACATCGTGGTACACTGCAGAGCTATAGCGCGTCTTTATGCGAAAACAGCCGTGTCAGATGGGGTTGTATGGATTGTTTCTGAACGTGACTGAGAGAATGAAAAGTGAATTAAAAAAAAAAAAAAAACAAAGCTTGAACGTGACTGAGAGAATGAAAAGTGAATTAAAAAAAAAAAAAAGCTAACCTTTACAAGTATCATAAATTACATTGGCTGTTACAGACTGAAATCAAATGTATGCTTTTATTCTAAAATAGTAAGACTAAGAGCAGTTTACTTCTCAAAACGGAATAGTGCAGAATCGAACTTGCGACCTTTTCATTCCCAGTCAGTAGTCGAATGTATTGCGCCACAGAGGCGATCGTAATTAGTGGGTGTCAATGTCACATGTTATGGCGGCTTTTTTTTTCTGCAGCTGTATTTTTGAATAAAAGCGCAATTGTTGTCTTATATTTGTACCTTTTGTGAAAATATTTCTTTGATATTTGGACTTCAGGCTTCATACATTATATAGTTTATGGCAACATTTTGTCATCTACTACTAGAATATAAAAAACGTTTCTGTTTTAACAATGTGTTTACACAGATTACTGTAGAAACGGAACAGACATGAAATGCGTGTGTTCCAAATAACGATCTATTATTTCCACTCTAAAACTCCAATTCACTCCCAGATACTCAATCAAGGCATGGGCTTGGAGAAGTTCGTGCACGTTCTAAATTGGTGGGGGGATGGAATAGTCGGCTGCTTCCAGCTTCTCTTTATCAGCACATTTAGAAGACAAAGGACGCTGCCGGAGAGGTGTGAAGGGATTTAAGAAGCGATTTAAAGTGGGATGGATTTACAAGTTTTTTCATAGGCTCTGGTAATTCTAGTGTTAATTAGCAATTACTTTCATTTATCATTCTACACACACATTCTTTTTTCCCTTCTGACTTTTCACTAATCTGGGGTCTGCACAGCAGTGGTGAAATCACTCTTTTCCATTACATTTTGTTTCCGTCTGTCTCCTTATTATATCCAGTCTGCTGCATTTCCCTCACTACCACATCTTTCCAGCTGTTTTTTCTGGTCTCCCTTTCCTTCTTTCTCCTGGAAAACTCCATCTCTGACATTCTCCTTTATAGTACACTACTTTCTTCTCTTCTCCATGCATTTCATGCCACTGGACTCTTCTCTCCATCATTTTGTATTATATCCCTTTCACCTTTATGCTTCCACCAATATTTCTATTTTTTATTCAATCAGTTTGTTCATCTTGCATATCCATTTCACCTTTTTATCCCACATGAACTTATATTGTTTCAGTCTTTCTTGAAGTTCCCAAGTATATCTACACACTACAACTTTTCTAGTCTCATAATTGTGTTGTATATGTTTACTTTTATCTTTGCAGCTATCATTTTATCACTGAGTATTTGCCTGTACCTCCTCAGTTTTTCTGCCCTGCTCTAATTCTTAGCCTCACTTTAAATCATTTACGGAAAGTACTGAAAGGACTCAACATTTTCTAACTCATTTGCTCCTAGCTTCACTTTTCTATTCCTACCCTCTCCATTATAGTTGCATAATATATGTTGAGTTTTTGATCTACTGATTTTTATCCCGTGCCCCTCTAGAATGTCATTCCACTTTTCTAATTCAAGGATCATTTTTGTATCTTTTTTTTCTTATGTACTACTTAGATGTTCTTTTCATTCCCAGGCAGTAATGGATTTTGTTTACTTGGAACTCTGTCATTAGATCTATCAAGTCAACTTTCTGGAAGTATTTTTTAACACTAGAATTACCAGAGCCTTATGTGGTCACTGATTACAACTGCAAGATGTTATGCGAATGAATATGAATAATATGAATAATGTTGCATCTGTGCCACAATGTTTTCCGAAATGTACTATACAGGTCATAAAATTAATAATTCCAAATATCATATATACCTATGTCTGTTTTTTTTTTTTGTCAGTGCGGCTTTCACATCATGGACTATAAGGTGCATTCTAATTCAGCGTGAGCAGGAACACTCCATAAAAGTGAATAAAAAAAAATCAAGTGACGGTGAGATACAAAGAAGGCAGATTCACCAGCGTTTGTGTGTCAGCTTTTATCCCTCCAGATCAGAGAATGTCCAGTTCCATTACTTCAAAAACCACTCGCATCTACAGTTATTCCCAGTTTCAAATAAAAACTAACAGCTTCAGATCCCTAGGGCGGTAGTATGTATCGTGATCGTGACTGAGAGAATAAAAAAAAAGATAACTTTTACAAGCCTCATAAATGTAAAGCATCTGTTACAGATGCAAACCAAATGTATGTGTGTACTGTATAATAACAATAAGAGCAGCTCACTACTGATAACGGCAGATATAGGAGGCAGTCGGGATCGAACCGGGGACTCTTGATGACAAGTCAGCAAATCATACCACTACGCCACGGAAGCTGTTGTCTTATCCTTGAACCTTTTGTGAAAGTATTTATTTGATCTTTGAATCTCAGGCATCACACATTATATAGTTTATGCCAACATTTTGTCATTTACTACTAATATATGAAAAACATTTCAGTTTTAACAATGTGTTTACACAGATTATAATAGAAATGGAAAACACACATGAAATGCATGTGTTCCAAATATCGATCTATTATTTCCACTCTAAAACTCCAGCACTTCACTTCCAGATAATCAACTTTGTGTACGTTCTGCGGCGGTGGGTGGATGAAATAGCAAGCTGCTTGCTGCTTGTCTTTATCGGCACATTTACAGGACAAAAGATGCTGATGGAGAAGTGCAATGGGATTTAAGGTGGGACAGATCTACAAGTTTTTTCATAGGCTCTGGTAATTCTAGTGTTAATTAGGGTATGTAATTCAAGGATTGCATTATATCTGAAGTTCCTCTTCCTGGTCTGAAACTATACTGATTTTCTGTAACATCCACTATTTCTCTTAATCTCTTTCTAATTACCTGTTTCTTTATGTTAAAGGTATGAGGAAGTATCTTAATACCTACATTATTGTGACAGTCTAGTATATTTCCCTTTTTATTCAGTATTGATGTTAAATAGCTGTGTTTCCAATCTATGGGCATCTTTTTAGTTTTTAAGGTAACATGAAATCTCTCAGTACCTTCAAACTTTTGTTGCCCAACAACTTCCACACTTATACAAGTCCTTCATTTTGTCCTTCTGAGTCCTCATTTTTCATGCTTTGCAATAGCTGTTTTAACTGCTGTTGATGTGATCTATTCCACACAGAGCCTACTGTGAATTCCCATTCTCCTGTTAGGTTTCTTGGATTTTCCTCATTCAGTAATTCTTTAAAATGCTCTGTCTAGCTTTCCTTCACTTTTTGTTCCCAGTTGTGAACTATTACATTTTTATCAGTAATCATTTTCATATTACATATATCTTTTATCTTTCAAACTCTAACTAATGTAGTTTTTAAAATCCTTTTTTAATGTTTTCGTTGACATTTAATTATTTATTCCTTGAATCCATGCTTTTTATGACTGTACAGAATTCTACACACATATAATAGAAAATATCTTTTACATACAAATGTGTGAGAAGGTGCTTTATAGAGAGTAACTTTATGACATTGACGATGTTGTATATTGCCAGTGTGAGCTGGGGCTGTCAGATTATCTAAAAATTAAGATTTGAATGTTAATATTAAAAATAAGTATATATTCAAATACAGTATATCCTAAAAACTACTTGTAACATTCTATTATTAATCTTGTTACTTTTTTCTCACAGTGCATTTGTAAAGCACAAAGTGCTTATAACTTGTACATTATTGATGAAAAGACATGTTTGTGTGACACTTAAATACACAGTCATTCATAAAACCTGGATTCTCAGTGTGCACAAATGTGGTCAAAGAAAAAGATATGGTACTAAACTAAACTCAGTTTTTTTCCTTTACAGTTGCAGAAAAATATAATACAGGTGGTCTGAATATATAGGGTGGTCCAGATCTAATTATGCAATTTTCATTATGTTATAACTTAAGTTTATTACTTAGAAAATCACCTGAAAAATCCCGGACCATCGAGAAGTGTGCGAACTGACAACATGAAGAATCGTCCTTACGCTGAACTGGAATCGTCCCCGCATAAAACAAAGTTATCCAGACGATCTGGATCTGCATAATTAGATCTAGACCATCCAGTATAAGTATGCACAATACACTGATTGCATGTGAAATTCTTTTGTGAGTTTTCTAAATGAGCATTTCAGGCACTAAAAGACACTAAAAAAATCTTTAAAATGCTGTTTTTTAAAGTCATTATAATAATTAGAGAAAATCAGAAATACAATAGACCATTGTTAATAATAAGAAAGGAAACAAGATCATGCCTACTGCAAGGGATGCGTAACAGTTGTAACATGATGCAATAGTAAATCAGGGATATCAGATTCAAGAGTATATGGAATATAACAAGGAGCAGAATGATCTTTTAGGGTTCCAGAAAAGTGTTTAAAAGTCAGTTCTCAGTACAACTGTAATGTCAAATATCAGAGCAGTACAAGAAAAAAATTATTTCTTAACACTATAATTACCAAAGCCTACAAAAAAACTCGTAAATCCGGCCCATCTTAAATCTCATCACTCATCGTCAGCATCTTCTGCCTTGTAAATGTGTCAATCAACACAAGTAGCAAGCAGCCTGCTATACCATCCCCCACACTGCCGCAGATAGAGCAAGAAGTTCTCCCAGTTCCTAGAATTGTATCTTCTTCTTCTTCTTTTGGCTGCTCCCATTAGGGGTCGCCACAGCAGATCACATTCTTCCATAAGTTCTTAGAGTTGTATAGAGTAAATAATTTCATGTGTGTTCTGTGTCTACAACAATCTATGTAAACACATCGTTAAAACAGAAATGCAATGTTAAAACAGACTTCAGCCTTCACACATTACACAGTTCATGTCGTCATTTTGCCATTTATTACTAAAACATGAAAAACGTTTCTGTTTTAACAATGTGTTTACATAGATTGCTGTAGAAACGGAACAAACATGAAATGTATGTATTCCAAATATTTCCCCACTAAAACTCCAGCACTTCATTCCAAAATAATCTAGGCTTGGACTGGGAGAACTTCTTGCCCTTTCTGCGGTGGTGGTGTGGGGGGTGTTATAGCAGGCTGTTTGCTGCTTGTGCTTATCAACACATTTACAAGACAAAAGATGCTGACGGAGATGTGTGAAGGGATTTAAGGTGTGCCATGTTTACAAGTTTTTTTGTAGGCTTTGGTGATTCTAGTGATAAATGTGGTGTAAAATGTTTTTTAGAAACATAAGGCTGTCCATTTTTTATGACAATGCAAACTAAACACAGGCAAATTGTTGAAGTGATAAAAGTAATGTAGTGTAGAAAAAAGTAGGTGAGTAGGTCATAAATTAATAATCATTAAAACACCTGATAATTATCATATGTTCCATTCAATTTAATGTATTCTTAATTACTTTTCTTCACGGACAATGTTATAATTTGACACAGATTTAAAAATATCCGACAGTAGTATTAATATACAAAACACCATGCAACGTATACTTTACTTGCTTTACACACTATATACATACACTCACCTAAAGTATTATTAGGAACACCATACTAATACAGTAATCACTCCTTGATCGCTGGGGTTGTGTTCCAGAACCCCCCGCGATAGACGAAAATCCGCGAAGTAGAAACCATATGTTTGTATGGTTATTTTTATATATTTTAAGCCCTTATACACTCTCCACACTGTTAACATCTAGACATGAAATAACACCCTTTAGTCAAAAGTTTAAACTGTCCTCCATGACAAGACAGAGATGACAGTTCTTTCTCACAATTCAAAGAATGCAAATAGATCTTCTCTTCAGGAGCAGAGAATTTCAGAGGGAGAGAGAGAGAGAGCGCGCAAAGAAAAGTAAACAATCGAAAAATCAATACTTGTGCTTTTAAGTTTGCCGCGGCATTTTTTAGAGGACAGTTAGTATCTTCTAAGCAAACAGCCTCTGTGCAAACAGCCCCTCTGCTCACATCTCCTCCGTCAGGTGCAGAGAACGTCAGAGAGAGAGCGAGATTAAAGCAACAATCAAAAAATCAATATGTGTGCTTTTGTGCTTTTAAATATGCCGAGCACCGCAATAAAGCAGCATTTTTTTAGAGGAGCGTCAGTATCTTTTAAGCAAACAGTCTCTGTGCAAACAGCCCCTCCGTCAGGCGCAGAGAATGTCAGAGAGGGTGAGAGAGAGGCAGAGACAAGCAAACAATCAAGCTCCGCGCGGGATGCATATCTTATAGCATTGAGGAGTTTTAGTTAATATGTAATACATGCTCTGATTGGGTAGCTTCTAAGCCATCCGCCAATAGCGTCCCTTGTATGAAATCAACAGGGCAAACAAACTGAGGAAGCGTGTAGCATAAATTAAAAGACCCATTGTCTGCAGAAATCCGCGAACCAGCGAAAAATCTGTGATATATATTTAGATGTGCTTACATTTAAAATCCGTGATAGAGTGAAACCGCGAAAGTCGAAGCGCGATATAGCGAGGGATTACTGTACGGTGTTTGACCCCCTTTCGCCTTCAGAACTGCCTTAATTCTACGTGGCATTGATTCAACAAGGTGCTGAAAGCATTCTTTAGAAATGTTGGCCCATATTGATATGATAGCATCTTGCAGTTGATGGAGATTTGTGGGATGCACATCCAGGGCACGAAGCTCCCGTTCCACCACATCCCAAAGATGCTCTATTGGGTTGAGATCTGGTGACTGTGGGGGCCATTTTAGTACAGTGAACACATTGTCATGTTCAAGAAGCCAATTTGAAATGATTCGAGCTTTGTGACATGGTGCATTATCCTGCTGGAAGTAGCCATCAGAGGATGGGTACATGGTGGTCATGAAGGGATGGACATGGTCAGAAACAATGCTCAGGTGGCCTGTGGCATTTAAACGATGCCCAATTGGCACTAAGGGGCCTAAAGTGTGCCAAGAAAACATCCCCCACACCATTACACCACCACCAGCCTGCACAGTGGTAACAAGGCATGATGGATCCATGTTCTCATTCTGTTTACGCCAAATTTTGACTCTACCATTTGAATGTCTCAACAGAAATCGAGACTCATCAGACCAGGCAACATTTTTCCAGTCTTCAACTGTCCAATTTTGGTGAGCTCGTGCAAATTGTAGCCTCTTTTTCCTATTTGTAGTGGAGATGAGTGGTACCCGGTGGGGTCTTCTGCTGTTGTAGCCCATCCGCCTCAAGGTTGTGCGTGTTGTGGCTTCACAAATGCTTTGCTGCATACCTCGGTTGTAGCGAGTGGTTATTTCAGACAAAGTTGCTCTTCTATCAGCTTTAATCAGTTGGCCCATTCTCCTCTGACCTCTAGCATCAACAAGGCATTTTCGCCCACAGGACTGCCGCATACTGGATGTTTTTCCCTTTTCACACCATTCTTTGTAAACCCTAGAAATGGTTGTGCGTGAAAATCCCAGTAACTGAGCAGATTGTGAAATACTCAGACCGGCCCGTCTGGCACCAACAACCATGCCACGCTCAAAATTGCTTAAATCACCTTTCTTTCCCATTCTGACATTCAGTTTGGAGTTCAGAAAATTGTCTTGACCTGGACCACACCCCTAAATGCATTGAAGCAACTGCCATGTGATTGGTTGATTAGATAATTGCATTAATGAGAAATTGAACAGGTGTTCCTAATAATCCTTTAGGTGAGTGTATATGTAGTTAAAAGTGCATGTAATTCTGGCTCAGCAGTACTGATGATGGCAAGATAGGTCCAAGATTAATCCAGCTGGTAATGGGATTGGAAAATAGACTTATTGTTTTGGAAATATCAAAAGTGTATTTCTCATAGATTCACTGGCTGACCAGGCCATCTATGAGCATTACACAAATTAATATCATGCAGTGTATTGTTTATAGTTGTTATTGAATATTGCAACACTATAAATATAGATTTTCTCACCATTAATGCCATTACCTCTAATAGATATTAGGTTGAAAGGCTAGGTTTAAGTAACTAACTCAATATGATGATGATGATGTTAGTGGTGGTAGCACTAGTAGTAATGGCAAGTTATCATGACTTCTACTTTGATACATTTTACAAAAAGACTTACTAAAACAATGTGAACAGCAGTTCCAACTGCAGCAAGTTACCCTGAAGTAACTAGTCTGTAGTCTTCATTTAAATGTCCAGCCATAAAGGGCATAATTTATATTGGCAGTTTAAGTACTTGAGTATTTTGGGAACTGGTAAATAAAAATTTCAAAAATAAAAGGAACAGCAGTTTCATGTTAATGCCATCCAGCAATGTCTGGAAACATAAAACTTCATTTGTGGACCTCAGTAGAATTAAATAGCTCTTTAAACAGGATTTTTTAAACCTTGTTAGTACTATGCTTGGATCATTATTAAAATATTAGTATCTGCCAGTTTGTAACTTTTATAATAATGAATGAATTTTGTGTGCAAGTTTCCTTTTCTCTTTATGTTGTACAAACATCAAGAAAAGAAATGTTTATCGATATTTAACTTGTTTTATCATGTGGGGTGAATGCTTATAACAGCTTCCTGATGTCAGGATTTTTTCTTGGTTGACTATGTAGTTCACCCTGTGTTTTAAATAATTTTACTTTCTATTTTATTTTTTCACATTTTCATTTGTGTTTTTTAAGTAATCATTACACTGCTATACTAATCTCCATTTTTAATACATGGATAATCTGTTAAAGCGGTTGGCCAATGTTTGAACCTGTTTAGTTTAATCTTAAATATTTAGAGACACATTTGTCAAGATTGTGAATGTTTATTTTGTCAATTTATGCTATTTAAACAATGAAAACTAAACAATTAAAATTCTTTGTATAATACAGATCAATTTCAAAAATGACATCACATGAGAAAAAGGACAGACCTGTGAGCACAATAAGTGAAGCTTCTAATTACACCTTAACATCTGAGTATGCTGCCCATCCTGGGAGTCCTGTTGGCAGAGTAAGTAAAACCTTTAATGTAGATTAGTAGTTTAGTAGTGAAATTGAATCTTAATCATTTATTTTTCTTAAAGTGAAGTGGGGGAAAAAGATATGGTGGTGCTGATGATGTTTCTTCTTTGTCAGCTAATCAGAGATGATGAACTGATGTATGTTACACTTGCAGCTTTGGGGGTGGGGGGGATGATGGAGGAAGGGGTAATTATTTTAGCTCCTTGTAGATATTCAAGCACCAGGTTTCATTGATTTTATACTTGAAGACATAGAAGGTGTTGGTCCCCCAAGCTACAATTCCCAGGAGATACCAGCCAATTAACAAGTGTGGCATTATGGTGCTGAAAGGTTGTGGTAAGTGCAGGTACTGAAAATTGTGAGTACTGGCTGACTACAAACACTGCTGGTATACATGTAGAATCTCCCAGTACTCCAAACAATAATTTCTATAAAATAACAGTACAGAGTCCTGATGAGTACTAGCCTACTTCAAGTACTGCTTACAATTTAAAGCAATTATTACCCACATAATCTGAGTAAAATTATTTTGAACCTATCACTGCAAGATGGGCTTTATCAGATAAATAAGTACACTTATAGTTGGTTATGTATATTTTGTTTTTACAAAGGGCTTGTTAAAAGTAAAGATACAGTAAGAAATTGCAAGAACAAGAGGTTTATTCACATTTGTACAGTTTTGCCATAATTCTAAAAAAATCTAGAAATAATTTTGTCCTGTTGTACCACACCCAGAATTTGAAATGTAGTGATGTACCATAATTTTTTTCAATATATGGCAGAATACATTTCATCAGGAATAATAAGCATTTTTCTAATTAATTCTTGTTCTAATTCTTTAACTTCTATCTCCAGCACTGATATACTAAATTAGGCATGAACAATATACAGAAGATGACTCACCAATCAAAACATAATATTCCATTCTTTTAAATTACAAAAATATATAGATCAGAGCTCAAATTTATTGTGTGACAGAGGGGGATTTTCCCCACCGAGTAACAATAAATGAGAAGAGTTTTATTGGCTTTTGGTGGTTTCAGTGAGGGGTTAATAAACAATGATATTATTGTGGACAACCTAATTTATATTATGTGCACATATTAAAAGTTATTCACTTATAGTTTCTGGCCATATATTTAAAAATAAAATATTGCTTAAAACCAATACTAACAATTTAAACATTGCTGTGTTATTGCCAAATTAATTAGTAAATATCAAAAAAATGTTTTAATTTGCACAATCTCTTTTGTTGAAACACCCTTTTCAGTTTACGTTTGTCATAAAATCACTTTCTCAGGCTTTTGCCATTTGCTGTCATGAGAACATCAGTAACTGAACATTAGCTGGTTAATAACATTTCTTGAAGAGTAATAGCAAATCAACAAATCAAACTAATTCACGATTCAAATGTCACACATCTAATGCTTTAACTTTGCAAATGTTCACTGATATTATTAGACTTTTTTTAACTTTAAGGATCCCTTTAATGAAATCAAACTTGTCAATGTAAGATTCATTATTTCAGAATTTCCATAAATGTCTTCTTTGTGTTGTTTTCAAGCAACCTCACGTAAGTAATCAGACTTTGCAATGTGCTATACCAGTGTTTTAATAAAGAAATAGTCACTGAATTGGACTGACTGTATCAACAAAAATCAGTCACAACTGGAGATGACATTGCATCTGCCCATGTACCATTCAAATAGTATTCAAATAATAAACATTATTTTGGTTTCAAAAAAAGCCAATGAAGAACACAATTTTATTGCTTGGCGATATATTTATAGCAGTCACCCTGCTAATCTTGCATCTCTGACATTATGTCTGTTGACACTTAGAATGCTGTATCATTGGAGATATTTGCCTTTTTCTTCAAAACATTAACAAATGTTTGGCCAATGTGGAAATTTAGTAAAGCTAAAGGAATTTTATTTTGCAAAGATGTGTAGTCACTCAGAATTATACAAGGTTTTTGCCCTGTCCAAAATTTAATTCCTGTCTTGTGCCTAGTGCAGCCAGGATAAGAAAATTAATTCCAGCCACCCTGAACTGGGTACACTGGTCAGAAAGTGAAATGACTGGACAGGGAACTGTAGTATGTTGATGACAAACGGAGGATAAATGTTTAGAGGATAAATAAGTTCCCTTATTTTATTGTGGCTGTACACAGCACTGTATTAAAAACAAATAATCTCTCCACTAGGTAAAATCACTCAAAGCCAGTTTAATGGTCTGAACAGTTTTTCTCTCAAAGCATTCATGAAATGGTTGTGTATTTTTATGTATATTTTCATAAATGTGTAGAATAGGCAATCCCATTTTTGCCTTTAAAGAATAATATGAATGTCCCATTTTATTAGGTGAAACTAAGCACGATTTTTAAGCAATGAATGAGATATCT
This sequence comes from Polypterus senegalus, assembly GCF_016835505.1. Taxonomy (NCBI): domain Eukaryota; kingdom Metazoa; phylum Chordata; class Cladistia; order Polypteriformes; family Polypteridae; genus Polypterus; species Polypterus senegalus. The sequence continues at coordinate 145,150,300 of NC_053164.1, forward strand.
GCAATGCAGTGCTGAAATTCAAACCCTGGAAGCACGTCTTGAGTTGTAACTGCAGTTAAGACAGCTTCTGTCTCTTTTGTTTGCATAGTGTCTCTTTCTCTCCCTCTCTCTCTCTCTCCTTTTGTCACTCCTGGCTATATTTTTCTTTTGTACACCCTTGCATATGACCCATTAATTCTTCACATACTGCACCACAGGTTGAGAACCACTGTTCTAGACATTAGTTCTACACACAGTATGGGACTGTGCATTGTCATGTTGCAGAATAGTTATTTTGCCCAGTGTCTACAGGTATTGAGTAGCACTGATCGTTACCCCCTAAAGAAAGACATTCGTGCAGCATTAGGGCTGAAGGTACTGTTTTGGATGATTTTTTTGTTATGTTGGGCCATGCTTTGTGATTCTTTTCCATTATTCCATGCTGAATACTTGGTTTCTTGATGAAAGTGATGGAACCAGCCATACTCTTTGACAGCACAGTATTCTACCTTTTGCAAGGAAAGTGCATTACCCGTCATCTGATGTCAGTGCTAATTCAGGCATTTATTCTGTTTTGAATTTATGCAGGACTGTTAGCTCTCAGGTTTTTCTTCTTCACTAGAAATTAATTCATTCTAATTTTGTTTTTTTGTTTTTTTTATTTATATACATGTCTTTCTCTGCTATGAGCATATAATTAAAGTTTCAACAATTTTCATAATGGTGAGAGGTTATATAAAATGCCAAGCTCACTGACTCACTCATCAACTAAGACCCTATTTCCTACTTAATTAAAAAGCCAAAATTTGGCAGGATGTTTAATCTAGGGCAGTGGGTATCTGCTAAGAAAAGACATTTTGATGTCAATATTTAGGAGTAAACCTCCCCCTCAACAGAAAAACTAAACTCCCCAAAATCTCAAAGAAACTTTGACTGATTTGGTTGAAATTTGATGATGTTACAGGAAAAAGAAAGTTAGCTAACCCAAGTTTATTTAATTCTTTATATCTGGCAATAATAAATCTATAGCAAGTGTGCTTTTATTAGGCAGCATGCATGTGAAACCAGATTCCAGCTTAGTGAACTGATTTTAGTGTGGTGTGCTAATTAGCAGGCACTGGCTACAGCAGGGCTGGAAAAAAATGGGAGTGGGCTAGGGAGAGGATTGTTTTTTGTGTGTTTGTTTTGTGGTAAAAAGAACTGCTATGTATGTATGTATATATTATATACATTATATATACTAAATATATATTTATTTATATATATTTATTTATTTATATATATATATATATATATATATGTTTGTGTATATGTATATATATATATATATATATATATGTGTGTGTGTGTGTATTTATCTATCCATCCATCCTCTTCCGCTTATCCGAGGTCGGGTCGCGGGGGCAGCAGCTTAAGCAGAGAGGCCCAGACTTCCCTCTCCTCGACCACTTCTTCCAGCTCTTCCGGGAGAATTCCAAGGCGTTCCCAGGCCAGTCGGGAGACATAGTCCCTCCAGCGTGTCCTGGGTCTTCCCCGGGGCCTCCTCCCGGTTGGACG
>NC_053164.1:146056835-146164335 GCF_016835505.1 Polypterus senegalus
CAGATAAGGTAATATGTGGTGAAAATGTTAACTTTTTTCCCAGCAACACAATCAATCATAGTAATTAAACAGTAAGCCATGATAATGAGAGATGGCAGCAATATATTTATTTTGCCTGGCTAGGCTCCACCCACTGTACCACACATTTGAGTTAAGAAGGTCAGAAAACACATGAATGGATGAGCAAACTTTATTTGGGCTTTGTACAAAATAATGAATAATGCATACTGTAATTTTAAATTAAACTGAAAAAGAGTCATACTTTATTTTGGAATGAACAGTTTTATAACTTTGTAACTGATATTTACTGTATATACTGTACATATATTTAAAAAAACATGATATTCTTAAAAATTTAAAAATACAGCAAGCAATATCTGCCTTGTCTGTGGTAACTTTAATTTATACAATACAGCATTGGCACTAAAGCAATAGGACAATGGTAGGTTATTTAATTAGTTTTCTTTGGTAATAACAATAGTAATTAATCTCTAGTATTACATAGTTCATTCTACCAAGCAAGGAAAATTACAATTAAAAACAGCATAAGATGATGATTTTGACTTTACAAGTAATAAAATATATTTGCAAATTAAGTTCACCATAACTAATTCATCTTGTCCATATGTGAGCTCTATCACCAGCAAGCCCTTCAATTGAATGTAATATCTGTAAAGCACAACTCATTGTCATTAGTAACTATCAGGTCAGCACTTAATCTTGGGGTGATGATTGATCACATTGTTACGGTCTGATTCATGGAGAGTCACACGGCATAACAGCATTTCGTAGCTTGACTACTGTAACTGTTTACTAGTACAGGTACCTGCAAGTACTGTCAAGCCACTGAAGATGCTACAGAGTGCAGCATCATATCTTGCACTCTCCTTCTCCAGTCACTCCTCTGGCTCACTCTGACTTCATGTATCAAGTCCTTGTGATGCTTGCCTACAGGGCAATATGTTGTTCAGCACCTACCTTTTTCAGAAGGCTTCCTTAGGTTCTATTCTTTTTTCTGTCCACTAAGGTCTGGTAATGAATTGTCTTGTGATACTAACACCATGGGGCATCATTTATTTCAATATTAGTTTCTTGTGCAGCTCATGTGGTGGAATGAGTTGCCTGCATTCATCATATCTGTTGACTCCCTCAGTGTGCTTAAGAGGCATTTGAAGACTTTCCTCATTTGTACATATCATCCTAATTGCTAATTGTTTTGTAGCTAAGTTCTTTTGTAGCTATGGTAAGGCTGACTATTCTTGTACTTTAATTAGTTTATTATACTTTAATTGGTTTATTTGTTGCATACCTAGAAGATCTGGAGCACCTTTAACTTGTCTCGATCAATTTTTGTATCTGTTATAATACTTTTTTCTTTAATATTTATGTCACTATAGCTGGACAACATTGTTATGAGTTTCATTCACATATTTGGCACACAGAGGCTCAGCATTTAGAATTGCTATCCAAGCATAGACTAGATAGCCAAAGACAACTGGAGGATTGTATAGTCAGCTTAAAAACAGAACAGTATTTTTTTCCTCTGTCAGTGCAAAATCTTCTTTCCTTGTTGGGAGAATGAGAACCGGCATGTAAGCATTATGATATTTCTGTATTTTGTGGAGGAGGAGTTCAGTCCCTACCTGCCCTTGTTTTGAGACAGAGAAGACCAGCAAGTGAAGCAGACAGTATTAAAAGGCTTGGACAACAGCCAAACCCTTCAAAGCAAGTGTCGGACCTTTGTCCGAAAACCCTCTCAGCGTGGAGACGAAAAATGGCAGACTGTGTAGATCCAGACTCCCACCTGGAAAAAAGTCTTTGTCATATGCTTTCCGTCTGTAACAGCATCAACTGTCAGTAAATGTAAGCTAAAGTATATTTTTCTCATGTGATTCTTATACCGCTGTAATCACGATGGGAGGGATATCGCCTTTTCTGTCTGTCATATTACTATATTGTTTAGTTACTTAATGTGCCGCAATTTCAAAAGAACACATTTCCGGAGAGCTAATGCCTCTTAAGGAAACAGTATCCCAGTCTTATCATTTTTTTTTTCAAAACAGACCCTATCAGATATTTACTCTATTTTGTTGTTCTCTATCTGTAAGCTGCAATTAACAAGTGCATCTGGTAAATTAATAAATATAAATGTGGAGTATTTCTGGTTATAGGAAAAAATTCTAATGACAAAGTAAGTAATTAATATTTATAAGGTACTATACAGAAAGTAAAATTGATTTCCAAATTTCCTTCTGTGTAGGTTTTTATTAATTTTGCATCAATACAAAACTAACAGTCAATGGAATTTATAACTCTAAGAGTTTTGTAAGACTTTTGAAAACATGACTGTATTATGTATTAGTTTTGTGATGCCATTAATTACATAATATTGTTGTATCATAGTTCAACGTTCTGGACCTATTTTAATCCTTTAATATTCCATGCAACTTCTTCATTGAATGATATTCAAATAATTCAGCTAAAATGTGTTGAAAGCTTTGTACACCATTTCCATGCTTTTAATGGAGAGGCAAGGCCACATGTGTTGTACGTGCTGCATTGAGGTTTTAGCCAAGCTACTGTAAATATGACTTCAAGGCTTGGGGCTGATGTTAGTAATAATAAAAATATGTTAGGGAGTACAGCTCATTGATGGCACCATGTAAGATAAATTAACCTTAATGGTTGCTGATTTTCTCATGTGAAATGAACAATGGCACTCAAGGGTGATTAGGGTTAGAATGCTCAAATGTATGAAATGCCTTTTTAAAAACCATGCTAGGTAGCAAGAAACACAGTTAACTACGTAGACAAAAACTGCATATACGGTTTCCAAATGTCCTGGTAAATTTTGTTTTGAGGTTCATGCTCTAGAAAATTGTGAAACCAATAATACTGCCCCTGTTTTCATTCCAGCATGCTCCTGACCTTTGACTATGTTTTTTTATGTAATGCCCGTGGCTATACTTTTGTCCAGTTCATGTACTGGCCCTGATGTATTCTTGACTAGATTTGAACTCAGAACTGCATTCAACTGAATTTTTCAAGTTTACCCAGTGCAGGAGACCAAACTAATGGTTACTGCCAGGTGGTGCAAATGGAAGACAACATGCATATTTGGATAGAATTTTGCCTAATGTTTTTAAAATAGCCATTTATACTTTTTTCCTTGTTAGCTTAAAACTAGTTGGTCAAAAGCAGCTTAAAAATAAGCAAATGAAAACTAAATGTAAAGTTTATAAGACTACAAAAAACAGAATTAAAGTTTCACTAGAGCCTACATTAACACAGTTTGAACCATATTCCTTTGATTTTATTAAGAAACTGTGATGAGTGTTGGTCTTCATTTCAACCCTTTATACACAGAATAACACCAAGGTGTCTGGATTCTTAGTTTAATCACCATATTAACATATTTAATCACCTGTATTTACCCTATAATTATTTTTTTTTATCATACTGTGCATTTTCCACCTTTTCTTTCAATGAAATGTAATATTTTTCATCATGCTACTGATGAGATGTGTGTTAGCATTAATTAATAAAAATTATTTCCCTTTGCAGAACTGCTGGTTTAGAAGCTTCATTTTATTATATGATAAATAGAATGCTGTTTGAGGATAAGAGATGCAGAGGCTTTCTGAACCTTTTGTTCTCAATTTTCAAATTTATGTACACTTTTACTTTGGTATTCATGTTACCTACATTGTTTTGTCATTTTACAGTGCTGTTTTGTGATTTTATTTATTGAATTGTATTCACCATTTTGTGGCCATTCCTTCATTGCCACAGTAATGTTTACGATTGTTATGAACATTTCTGGTCATAAGACAGTTTGTGTCATCATTTCTGATCTACAGAAGATACAGGCACAACGTTCCTGGTACCTGTGTATTAAATCTCTGTTGAAAAACCTTAAATATTCTTTGCTTGTATTAATGGATGCTAAAAGGCACTTCTATGAAGGCTAGTGTTTTGACTTTTTGCTTAGTGTCTTTAAATATGATTCAGTATTTGACCCTAACCTGTTGCTTGATCTTGATACCAAATACAGTGTGTTTTTTTTTTTTGCCAGAAACTCTAGTTGTATTTTTTCTATCCTTTTCAGATCATTATGTACTGAAAGGAAAGACTCTGTCAGCAAGTTATTTTCTTGCAGAAGTCTTTCAGAAATTGTCTCCATTACTACTTAACATACAGCAAAACATGCTCAGGTCTCAAGTTGGTCTCCCAGAAATGCCTGAAGTAGTTTTTTTTCTGCTCTCTATTACAGTCAGGTGGCAGTGGTGAACAGGGTGGGAAGGGGGGCATCATAAGTAAGCTTTGTTTTATATCTGTAATTTACCATGCTGAGAAATTACTGGAGTTTTTTTTTGGTTATGGAGTTCCTGGTTAACTAGCATTTGCACCCCCAAGGTGGTGATGGGCAGCCTGCATTTCTATATATACCCTTTAAAAACAGAGGGAGAGAGAAATCTATACTGGTAATAAGAGGATATGTTTATTTGCCAATATAGGAAAAAATGAGTCATTGTGGAGAAGCAGACACTGCCATGTGCAGTTTCCCACTAGTGAAATCTCCAAGGGAGTGAGAGTGTGTACTCATTTTGAAAACCATGCAGTCTTCACCAAAAATACTATAAGGTAGGTGACACAGTAGATGCAGTAGTGTTTGACTTTCTACTGATTATGGCTAATTGCAGACCATAAAACCTCTTGGTTGACTAGTGACAACTGGTGAAGCTTGTTGTGATTCTAGTACCACAAAATTGCAAAATGGGTGAAATCTTATGCTAGCATAAGAGAGAGTTTCCCCCAACCAACAATTACAGCAGCACAGGTAAGCAGAGAGCTGACGAGACTTTGTGCCAGCAAAGCAGTAGGTCCAGGTGGAGTATCGCCAACCTGCTGAAGGCTTATGCATTGGAGCTGGGAGTCCTCTACAGTGCATCTTCAACCTGAGCCTGGAACAGAGGAGAGTCCTGAGGCTTCTTGCATCACCCCAATCCCAAAGGTATCACATCCTAGTGAGCTGAACGACTTCCGGCCTGTCGCTCTGACGTCACATGTGATGAAGACCATGGAGCGGCTGCTGCTTCACCACCTGAGGCCACACGTCCGCTATGCCCTCGACCCTCTGCAGTTCGCATACCAGGAGAAGGTGGGAGAGGAGGATGCCATCATCTATATGCTTCACTGATCCCTCTTCCACTTGGACAGAGGCAGTGGTGCTGTAAGAATTATGTTTCTGGACTTCTCTAGCGCCTTCAACACCATCCAACATCTGCTCCTTAGGAACAAGCTTAGAGAGATGGGAGTAGATTAATACCTGGTAGCATGGATTGTGGATTATCTTAAAGACAGACCTCAGTATGTGCGTCTCGGGAACTGCAGGTCTGACATTGTGGTCAGCAACACAGGAGCGCCGCAGGGGACTGTGCTTTCTCCAGTCCTGTTCAGTCTATATACATTGGACTTCCAATACAACTCTGAGTCCTGCCACGTGCAAAAATTTGCAGACGACACTGCTATCGTGGGCTGCACCAGGAGTGGGCAGGAGGAGGAGTACAGAAAACTAATCAAGGACTTTGTTAAATGGTGCAACTAAAACCATCTACAACTGAACGCCAGCAAAACCAAGGAGCTGATGGTGGATTTCAGGAGGCCCAGGCCCCTCATGGACCCCGTGATCATCAGAGGTGACTGTGTCCAGAGGGTGCAGACCTATAAATACCTGGGATTGCAGCTGGATGATAAATTGGACTGTACTGCCAATACTGATGATCTGTGTAAGAAAGGACAGGGCCGACTATACTTCCATAGAAGGCTGGCATCCTTCAACATCTGCAATAAGATGCTGCAGATGTTCTATCAGATGGTTGTGGCGAGCACCCTCTTCTGCGCGGTGCCATGCTGGGGAGGCAGCATATAGAAGAGGGATGCCTCACGCTGGGACAAACTGGTGAGGAAGGTAGGCTCTATTGTAGACATGGAGCTGGACAGTTTGACATCCGTGACAGAGCGACGGGCACTGAGGAGGCTCCTGTCAATAATGGAAAATCCACTGAACAGGATCATCTCCAGACAGAGGAGCAGCTTCAGCGACAGTCTGCTGTCACTGTCCTGCTCTACTGACAGACTGAGGAGATTGTTCCTCCCCCACATTATGCGACTCTTCAGTTCCACCTGGGGGAGTAAACATTAATATTATACAAAATTGTTTGTCTGTTATACCTTCATTGTTATTACCATTTAACTTAATATTGTTCTTTATCAGTATGCTGCTGCTGGAGTATGTGAATTTCCCCTCGGGATTAATAAAGTATCCATCTATCCATCTATGTATCTAAGTCTTCAAATATACTCAGAGGAAACAGGCCAGAATCTTAAATGGCTTGCTCAACTGAGTCTGAATGGAAAACTGGGAGGCTTGAGAATTGGCAAAATAATTAGAAATGTCCCAATTTATATATAAAGTTAAAGATAAATCTTACCAGAGAGAGAAACCATTAAAACTCTGGATTTAAGAATTTTAAAAGAATTGTCTTTATACTGTAATGGAAGGTTTTTTATTAACAGGGAGCATGTGCTGTAACAGGAGGCAAAAAATAAAAATAAAATACTCAAAAAGAGCAAAAGGGACACTACCCCGCAATTTGAAAGTAGTAATCCAAGAACAAGATCAGAAATAACACCCAAAAAAAAAAACAGAAATCCAAATGAAAACGGCAATAGTTAAAAAAAAAAAAAAAAAACTGCTACTGAGTGCTTTCAGTGAATTTCAAGAACTCTTTCCCAGCACCCTTAGCAGTGAGGTTATGGTTGCTCAACCAGTTGGAGATCCACCCAACAAAACACAAGATACAAAACACACTAAATAATAAAATTAACAGACAACACATAACTTGGCAAATATCAAAAATATCAATCAAAAAAATGAGCAAAAAAATAAATCTATACTAATAAAAGGTAAAGCCCTCACTGACTGACTGACTGACTCATCACTAATTCTCCATCTTCCCGTGTAGGTAGAATGCTGATTCTGGCAGGCTTATTCTTACAGCTTACTTACAAAAGTTAAGCAGGTTTCATTTTGAAATTCTACATGTGACGGTCATAACGGTCGACAACGTCCGCCTTGTTGAACTTTCTTATTTATGGCCCCATCTTCACAAAATTTGGTAGCCAGCTTCCCTGCGCTAACCGAAACAGATGTACGTACTTATTTCGGTGGTATGATGCCACTGTCGGCTGCCATACTGAACTTTCTAACGTCACTAATTCTCCAACTTTCCGTGTAGGTAGAATGCTGATTCTGGCAGGCTTATTCCTTACAGCTTACTTACAAAAGTTAAGCAGGTTTCACTTCGAAATTCTATGCATACCGGTCAACGTCCGCCATGTTGAACTTTCTTATTTATGGCCCCATCGTCACGAAATTTGGTAGGCGGCTTCCCTGCACTAACCGAAACCAATGTACATACTTATTTCAGTGGTAGGACGCCATTGTCGGCCGCCATATTGAACTTTCCAATTGTCTTTGTTACTTATGGGCCCATCTTCAAGAAATTTGGTACGCAGGTTTCCAACGCTGAGTCCTACTTACGTACATATATACATCCATAGCCTGCAGCTCGGTCTCTTTGTGAGGTGCCATTGGGTCCCCCATCCCAATGCCTCCCACGTTGTTGGCTGCCTGCCTATATAAGGCTGTCCGTCGCTTCGGTCTCTTAATTCCCTTCCTTGCTTTGCCACGTACTGCCTTAAAATTTTTATTAAGAAGAAAAGTAAACCTTTTTAAACAGGGAAAATATACCAATAATTATTTAAGGATCTCTTTCTATGCCACGTTGTCAGTTCGGCCCTCCGGTTGTAATATGACCAAACTGTGCGCTGAGCTTACTCTTGAGCATGCAATGTACAGTTGGCCATGTGAAAAGCAATCTTGCCTCAAATCTCACAGCTTGGATTGCTGCTGTCATAATTGGTTTGAGTTTCATGGTTTGTTTCAATTACGTTAGTATTTGATGGACTTGTGTTGAAGTGACAATCGGCATCTGTCAAGCATTGTAAGCGTACAACCAGTTTCATTAACTTCGCATCCAGCTTTAGAGAGTTTAAACATTCATAAACATCAAAGTGTCCACTACTGAAATCTTTACCTGTGAATCTAAAATGTTTAAGAGGCATTGGTGGTTGTCCAAAGGTGTAAAATATTTGGTCATTTCGGTACACTTGAAAGCGACAACCGAATAATTCAGCGGCAGCCATCAACTCACTTGCAGAACCATAGGTGAAGGGCTTACGCATTTCATTATAGTGCTCCTGTGTAGTATAATTATCTCCTGTACCGTCATCAGTCCACACCTTTAACCTGTCCCAGTTATTCAATACATAAGACACAATGTTCCTCCGGATATCAAGAGTGAGCCTGATATGGCCATGCAATATGTAACACAGAGAATGGAAAAGGCAGCGCCATCTCCGGGCATGGAATCCACTCGGTAAATGACAGTTCTTTGATCGATGGTGATCACCTCGATAGACATGTTCATGTGGGCTTGGTTGGAACAATAAAGGAAATGGGTACCTGAACAATGTAAACTAAGTCTAAAATACCTACACAATAACTATAATCATAATAAAAGAACAATAAAACAGTGGAGAAGCCGTGGATTTAATAAAAAGGTTACGGTTATCAGCAGGGAGACGTGAATACCGTGGTGAAGCAAGGAAGGGAATGAAGCGACTGGAGCGACAGATGGTCTTATATAGGCAGACAGCCAACAACGTGGGAGGTGTGGGGATGGGGGACTCAACGGCGCCTCACACGGCGACCGAGCTGCAGGCTATGGATGTATATATGTACTGTGAATGGGACCCGGACATTGTTTGTTCCACCACACATGTTTATTTACAATTTTTACAAGTTAGTTCAGTGCACGAACCCAGTGCCTCCAGCACCGATCCCCCAAAGTCCGGGCCTTTCACAATCTCCCTTAGGCCTTCCTTCCTTCAGGCTGCCTCCAGTCCTTTCTCCAGCTCCATCCTCTTCCACCCGACTTCCGCTCTCGAATGCAGGGAGGCGGCCCTTTTTATCACACCCCGGATTGGCTCCAGCTGCTTCCCGGCATTCCTCCGCAGACACACCCCAGTGTGGCGGAAGTGCTGGGCTCCAGGTTTCTTCAGGCACCGGGGCGCCGCTTGGCGATTGCCACGGGTCTCTACAGGGTTGGGCTTCCAAGCCCCTAACCCGAGGCCCCCAACACAACCAGGGCGGTCGCCCCCTCATGGTCTGGAGGAGGCACAAGCCCTTCTCCGGTCCTCCTGGGCGTCCTGGCTGCGGCAGTACCTAAGTAGGATTCAGTTAGCGTTGGGAACCCGCGTGCCAAATTTCTTGAAGATGGGCCCATAGGTAACAAAGACCGTTGGATAGTTCAATATGGCAGCCGATAGTGGCGTCATACCACCAAAATAAGTATGTACATCGGTTTCGGTTAGTGCAGGGGAAGCCGCCTACCAAATTTTGTGAAGATGGGGCCATAAATAAGAAAGTTCAACATGGCGGACATTGTCGATCGTTATGTGTAGAATTTCTAAATGAAACCTGCTTAACTTTTGTAAGCAAGCTGTAAGGAATGAGCCTGCCAAATTTCAGCCTTCTACCTACACGGGAAGTTGGAGAATTAGCGACGTTGGAAAGTTCAATATGGAGGCCGACATTGGTGTCATATAAAAGAAATAAGTACGTACATCAGTTTTGGTTAGCACAGGGAAGCCGCCTACCAAATTTCGTGAAGATGGGGCCATAAATAAGAAAGTTTAATATGGCGGACGTTGTCGACTGTTATGACCGTTACGCGTAGAATTTCGAAATGAAACCTGTCTAACTTTTGTAAGTAAGCTGTAAGGAATGAGCCTGCCAAATTTCAGCCTTCTACCTACACGGGAAGTTTAAGAATCAGTAGTGAGTCAGTCAGTCAGTCAGTCAGTGAGGGCTTTGCCTTTTATTAGTATAAATTACGTAGGTGTCAGACAAAAAAAAAATCTGTAATATGTTCGAATGAATTATTAACTCATTCAAACAGATTATTTGTTATTTTATTCTTATTTCAGTAGCTATTTACATTTCTTGTTACGAGGTTTAGTGAACCGGAACCAGAAGAGTATAGCCAGCCAATAGTTTCAGTCTATTGTATGCTGTACTGTGCCATTATCGACTTGTAACTTTTCCTGCATTTAAAACTCATTTCAGGACTCCTCAAAAGAATAGTTTCAACCATGGTGGTCTTCCAACTATTTACTCTTCAGGTTCACTGATGTTAACACACACCTTACAGTTCACTTACAATTCCCGGAACTGAATGCCAGGAAAAACGTACAGGGCTTTGTAATAAAAACTGTACTACAAGATGGAAAAATAATCTGTTTGAACAAAGTAATATGGGATGGAGCTTAGTACTACTGAAATAAGAGTCAGGGAAAAAAATAATTTATTTCATTGAGTTATGTAATTTGTTCAAACTGATTTTTTTTTTTTGCTTGACACCTACACAGCTCGGTTTATACATAAAGGAGAAATGGGAGGAAAGTTGTTCTTTGACAACTTTCAGTGTGTTTTCATTGAGGCCATGCATCTTCCATTGATGTTTCCTCTACATAATGTAAATGTGAATTCATAATCCTGAATAAAATATGTGCAATTTTCAGATGATGACTTGTTATTTTAACCTTTAACCATTCCTTTTTTACCTTTAATCTATGGAGATGTTGAATATTTTTGTTTATAATGGGCCACTCTGCACTACCTTTAAGTAATCAATACAATGTAGCTCTATAGAGTCAGGGTGTATTTAATGGGCAGTTATAGATTCTTCAGGGTACTTCAGCTAAAAAAAAAAGTCACAATCAAAATTGCTAAATTATGTGGTTAGTAGTGACTCATTTGTGCAAGGGCAGCTAACGCACCCATGTGAACTGTGTGGTGTGGAAACTTATCCAGCAACATCTACCAACTTGGTGCTCAGAAAATAGACAACAGTGCAAAAATTTTCTAAAGCCTACCTCTTGCTCATATTAATTTTTAGTGTTTCAATGCTTTTTGGAAATCTTCATGATTTTTTGTTTAAAAGATGACAAAAGAGTGAATGTAATGTTTTTGTCTCTGTGTGTTGTTTTAAAACGGTAACTTAACAATATGGCTCCAACATAATATTCATTGAAATTCAGAGACCATTGATCTGATAAAAAGTAAAACCAGAAACATTCACTTTTAAGTTGTATACCTTATCTATTATTGAAACCTATGTTATTTTTACATATAGCTGCATTTAATTTAGCATTCTGTTTTGTTGTAAGGGGTTTAATAATAAAGAAGTGGATAGTTTTCCAGGAAATGTGTGCTCTACTGAGGACTGACCACACCAGTCCCTCTCTCAACACCCACCCACCCCTATTTTCTGAGCTGGAATGCAGATCCAAGTAGATTCTTACTGCCCATTTACAGGAATTCTCTACAGTTTGTAAGGATTATTGGTATTTAGTTTAAAGGGAAATTAATTTTCACATGCATGCTTGACAGGTTTTGCTTGGGGCAGCAGTCATCGGCAATTGAGAGCCTGGGTTTATTTTTCCAGGCTGTGCTTCCAGCCCCAAGCCTAGTGTAAGGAATCCTTTCATCACTCACTGCACACTTTCCTGCTGGGAGGCACAAAGAACAGAGGATTGCTTTGTTAGCACCTCCCATTCCTCCAAGATTGGGGCTGGCATAGTTGGTCACAGGTAGAGATCCTATCATTAAAGGCCTACTTGAAGCTGGCTTTAAAGTAAAGGACCTACTGAGCATAGAAAGAAGAAAAAAAAAATCTATGTCCATTGACAGATGTACTTTAGAACTATCTAGACATATATTTATATATACTAAACACACACTATATATATATCTATCTCAGTTTTCATTAAGTAATTTTAGTCACAGCTAGGCTGAAGCTTTCTTGTATCTTACCTAATTCTAAATGTTATAATATTATTTCAGGTAACTTCCTGGTCTCTCTTTGCTTTCCTCATTTCTTAATCCTGTTTTTTAACCTGTGTGATCCTGATACTGCTAGTCCTCCTTGTTTCTGTAAGGTGGGCAATCATTTGATAAGCAGCATATGCAAATGGTTAATATTGCAATTAAGGACTTATTACAAGGTTATTTGTGGATGAACAGACCTTTCTGGCTAAGTGGGCTTTTGTAATGAGCATAGTGAAAGAAGCAGTCAAAATGCCAAAAGCATATTAATTAACACAGACTACAATATGTTAATGTTACAAAACATACTGATGGATTTAATTTATTTTGTTCAGTATGTAGTTTATATTTGGACCACAGGCAAAAAAATGTGTGCTGACACTTAACAGCCTTTCATGCTTGGTTCACTTAAAAAAGTTTTTTCCAGTCTGAGTGTGATTAATTTTCTTTGATGGTGGTGTGAATCTTCTAAATGCGCTCAGTCCATGTTTTAAATAAATTGCAGTAAGACTTTCTCTGAGGTGGTCTGTCTTTTATTTGAAATGTAACTTTGTTATCTTGAGGTTTAGTGTGAAAGATCTGTAATGAGACAAAAGCAGCAATCAAATTCAAGAAAATACAGAAGGTAAAGCAGCATAAGGAACTCTACCCCATAAAAAGAGACTTAGTTCTTTCATAATGTAAAAGCAACTGAAGCTGAGCTTTGTAATGTTTTTAAATCCTATAATTTCGATACAAATGACCTGATATTGAATATTTTTTAATAAATTATGTCACAAACCGAGGAAAAAGAAAACTCACAAGTGGACGGCATAAACCTAAGTCCTGTTTTTCAACCAGCTTGTGATAAACAGGAACAATTCCGACCTCAATTAATTTTGACAGGAAGTATTTATTCCAGCCTGTTGTTTTGCATGAAAATTAATGAGCTCATTAAAACATCACACAGTGTGTCATTTTGTTTTTAACATTTTATTTGTTTGCATGGATGATCGCCCATGACATTCCTTATTCATTTATTTAGGGTTGTGCTGATTAGCCAATAATTTTCATTTTTCCTTTCATTTTGCTATGCAATGAGGGAGAGAAAATTTACTGTTGTATCATCTTTTGTTTATATGCTTAGAATGAGATAACATGTACACAAATAATTTAACACTTTCAATTATACAGTCTACACAATATTTAAATTGATACCAATCTTACTCAACTCCAGACAACTGACTGAATGGTAAGTTCTGTGTTTATTCTGTCAACGGCCTTTTTGTGTCTTTCAAGCTACTCTTAATCATTATAGTTTAGAACTGTACACCAATTTATAGGTCTGTCTGTAACAGCTTAACATCTGCATGTATGATTTTAAATAACAATATAACACCACTCAAATGTAAGTTCCTGTGATTTAACAACATTCTGTAATGTTTCCCTAGTTGATTTGTACTCATGTTAGCAAACTATTACAAACCATTTCATATTTTCTACTGTTACTTGGATTTAATATAATAGTATATATTTATTAGGGCTGTTTTCACCAAAATAACTGTAATATTCATACTTGCAAGTACAATGTCTGAGTTATCAGCACCAGCAACTTTTTCTTCTCTCGCCTCAGAGGTTTGTTTTTATTTCTGGCAATGAAAAGAAAGGAAACTGGTTTGCTTTACTGTGATACCTTACCTACTAATATCAATATCTAACTTAATTTTTATTTGTTGTCAGCACTACTGCTTGTTTCTGGTTATACAGCAATGCCATCTGAGGCACTGATTAAAAACTTGTAAACTTGTAAACTGTTCACCCTAGAAACAGTCCACAACAACTTGTCGCAGTTGGTCAAAAACTACAACTGGGCAAAAACTTGCCCAGTTGACAATTATTTCTTTCTGTATTAATTAAAAAATAAGACAAACTGAGTTTCATTTTGCTCTTATTCCTTTTGCAAAATATCAAGTACTTCTAGGATGGACCACATGATTACGTAATAAGTGAATACTTCTTCTGATTGAATTTCTTTATGCAGTAGCTGTTTCTTGTTATTCTAGGGAGTTTAAATATACAGTATATTGTATTACAGTTGGAGTCCATTTCCATAGATGATGATCTATAGCATACACATTGTGAAGTTGGAACCTCACCTACTATTTAACAGAACCATTTTCGCGGAAGCCATGGTTGAGTGATCTTACATTACATTACTTATTTGTGCTAGCGCCTGTATCCAAGCCAACTTACTACATTTATGATACAATTGGTTACATTTTGTTTGGTTTTCCATTTAGAACACAGGCAGGTTATGTGACTTACTCAGGGTCATGTAGCGTAAGTAGCAGGATTTAAACCCACAATCACAGGGTTTGAATTACAAAGCCTTAACCACTACACCACACTTCCTTGCCATCTGTCCACATAGCCCGGTTGAGCTAAGCCTAACAAGATACATGGAGCCTCTCTGTGGGTTCACAACCCACAGGACAATGTGTGAGGATCAAAGGCAATGCCTTCAGGTCATAGGAAAGGGTGGGAAGGACCAAGGTAGAGTTTGGCAACAGAACATGTCTCTTCTGGGATGTACTATGCCATACCCTGTCTGTCAAATACTGGCTACAGTCTAAAAATATATTTGGGATTACCTATGTGCTCAAAATAAATTTTGATGGTCTTTTTCCTACTCTGGAGTTGCACAAAAGGAGTGACCTTTTATTTGCCTGGAAATATTCACAGCTCATTGCCTGGGTACCATACAGTTGGTATTTTATTTCTAACAAACAAGAGGGTCACTTTGGTGCAGTTTTTAATTATATTAATGAACGCATGGACGGTTTTCATCAAGCAGATATTTAGAGCGATTGGTGTAGTTTTGGTGCTCAAAAGGGTGCCACCTACGTATTTTCTAGTGTTACTAGAAGATTTCAGTTCTTATGTGGGGAATGAAGAACACCACCCTGGACAGCTGTGATTAGGATGGCTGACTGATCTAAAATTGAGTGATGTATGGTTACTGAGTTTCTGTGTTATGTATTGTCCACAACAAACATAAATAAATGCAGTGTTGTTCATAGGTGTTCCATAGTGTACCAGAGTTCTTTAGGCCAAAGTGTGTGATTGGATATGATTACAAGCCATATATTTTGAACACTGATTTGTCAGCTGATCACCACTTTGTTCTGAGCTGGTTCAGATGGGTGGCGAACCTCCTTAGCTTACCTTGGCAAATCTGGAAGACTCAAATTTGTAGTTAAGGATGCAATGGGAATGAATAGTGGATGCATTAGTTCAGAATAATTAAGTTCCCACCTCTGGAAGAGCTTCTTCTGCATATTGGGAGAGGTCAGGGGTGTAGAGCCTTGTTCAAGACCTCTGTGTAGAAGCAATTGCGGGACGTTTTTGATCAGAAGTTTTTTATACATGTTATGGTGGGTTCAAAAGTCAGGGGAAACCATCAAATTGAACAAAGGAGCATTCAATTCGTTGTTAGCAGAAAGTTTTCCAAATTTGACGGAAAGGCACTGGCAGGCCAGAATGATGGGGTCTGTGGATGATGCTGAAGTGAACACTAACTAGTGTGTGGGTTGGGTTTGGTGAGGACATGGTGATTGACTTTGGAATGACCTCAAAGATGTTTTGATAGACAGTCTGAGCTCAACATTTCCCCATTATTGCTGGGAAATGTCCTGTCTACCTTTTCTGAATCATCAAACTGGGATGTTAAGAGGTGGAAAGGGCACATTTTGAGATTCCTAATCCTAGCATATTGTGCTCCTTAGCACAGGCAAGACTGGAGGCTTTGTGTAAAGATGGGCCTGTCTCTCTGGCTGAGGTGATTGAAAAGCTGCTGGAATGTATGAAATCTCGCTAAAATGCTGAAATCACTGAATAGTATGTGATTATTGTGGCTAACATGGTTCAGGCCTTCTCTGATAGTTGAGGAATGGCCCTGAGTTTCTCTTTTATTTTTTTATCCTTGCCAGGCAACACTGGACCAGGTCTTTGCTTATATACTTGAGGATCATGGGGTTTTGCCAGTCATGTCTGTTTTCTTTGTAGACCTGCAAAAATCTTGTCCTGACCTGTACCCTATCAGATGTTAGAGATATTGTTTTGTTGCATTCATCCTCTGTGCTCATAGAACAAGTGTTTACATACTTTGTATTAAGTGAAGACCGTACAGTGTGTGCACTGGACCTTGTGAAAGGTGCGTTTTGTCTTCTTTTTTATGATCTCCTAGAGAAAGATATTAAAGTGCTGTTGATATTTGGAGGCTATCAACTTTTGAAAGCAAAGCAGACAGATCTCTTATGATATATACTGGAATTATATGCAACTGAATGTAATACAAACTTGGATGGGGATCTCGGAAAGCTATACCTTGTACCCTGTCGGCAATGGTTTGGCTGTTGTCCAAGCGGAGGAGTTCTAGTACAAATGAGGCTAGAGGTGAATGTCAGATTGACCAATGAATTGGTTCAGTGGAAGCAGGATACAAATATTACACTGGGCTGTGATGATAAAGCAGGAGCTCAATTTATGGACAGAGCTGTCAATTTACTATTTTCAGTATCTCCATCGTCACATATGGTAACAAACTCTATGGTGACTGAAAGAATGAGATTTAAACTATAAATAGATACAATTAGATTTCTGCATGGGATTCATTCTCTGCCTGGGTGTGGAGCTTGAGACTACAGAAGGACATCGAAGCAGAGCAGCTGCTTGTCCAGATCGAGAGAAATCAATTGAGATGGTTTGAGCAAAGGCAATAGTTAGGATGGCCCGTGGGTGCCCCTGGAAAAAAAGAGCAGACCTGGAATTCTCAGTTAGAACTGAATCTCTTTGTGTCAATTTGTAAATTAAAATTTAACTGACTTCTTGCAAATTAGACCCTGACCAAGCAAGAGTTTTGTCAATGATACTGATAAAGATGATTTCCGATAACAGAAATTACTGGCTGATTCCCTGTTTGACAAAAGCTGAAGTAAAAATTATTCAAATAAATGTTTTACATTTTATAACAAAATGTGCAGTAATAGATTAACTGTGAACAAAAAAGTGTCAATTAACAATTTTTTAAAAACATAATTCATAATTCATAAAAGATACCAACAACAACAACAGAGTATATAACAATAACAATATAACCCTGAATAAAACAATATCAATATAATAAGACAATACTCAAAATTGTAAAACAAGTAAAATTATATTAAATTGTATTTACAAAGCAATGAATTAAACAGTAAAATTACATTTTTGTAAAGAGCAAATATGAGATATGAGTAAGGGCCGGTTTATACTTCACGCTCAGAACGCGTACGCGCCCGCATCATGGCTGCCACGCGTTCCCAGCGTTCATTTTACATGTCCTCTGAGCAGGTCCTCAGAAATTAGCGCGATGCATGCATGAGTTGAAGTACCAGCAAAAAGTCGGGGGGCGCAGTGTGCTAAAAGTCAGAACATGACGTCAGTGTCCCAGTTTACTATCTTACATGTGACAGAAAGCCTCTATCCAGATCCTACGGGATGAATGCTTCGATGTGGTGAAGCAAAATGCCGACATACAGGTGCATTTGTGGTGCTTTTACTGTATATTCAAGTGTCGCATATTCACGATCGTAATGACACGATACATTTTAAAAGTCTCACATACCAGCTTTTGTGCCATCTTTTTTTGTTTTTGTTTTTGCAACTTAACAACAGCAACATAATGTATAGCGCTGTATTTGAGCCACTGAGAAAAAAGTAAAGGACATGGTGAAAACGTGTATTTTGTGATTAAAGTGGAAATTTCGGCTTTAATCTCGAAATGTCCACTTTAACCTCGTAGTTTACTTTATCATTAATACAGACCATTGTAAACGTCATCCCAGTTTTTAATCACTACGAGCTTCTTGGACCTGACAGCAGCGGCAAGCAGCAATAGATCACCACACAGAACAAATTAAATGTATGATATTCCAACTCTCTGCACATTTAGAATCTTTAGATTTGTACTTGATACCACTTTCCTAATGAAATGCATTAAAGTGTGTGTTACATTTTACATATAATTTCGTTTAAATAATGAATACTGTTAATAATTACACACATGGGGGAATAATTACACACATGGGGGTGTCACGGTGGTGAAGCGATAGCACTGCTGTCTTGCAGGGAGTTATGTTGCTGGTATTTCCTGCTTGTATTCCACACTGTGCTCCGGTTTCCTTCCAAAGATATGCAGATTTGGGGTTTTGGTGCCACTAAAATGACGCTAGTGTATGCGAGTGCTTGTATTCACCTTGCGATGAGCTGAGGCCTCGTCCAGGGATTGTTTCTCACTCGTGCTTAATGCTTGCTGGAATGGACAAATTCCTGGATTGATGGATTTAATCAATAAACATAATTTTCAGAGATATTGCGATAAGGTGTCATCAGAATTTAATGAATGTTCTAGGCAATTCACAACACAGAGAAGCCGAACATGTTCTCACAGTGATATCTCGAACTGCTACCTGGTGGATTCCTCCAGATTTATGTAAAGTACACGCGCATGTGTGAATACTACAACGCTTGCGTAGCAGGAGCGTCCGCTGCAGCATGTGTCGCGTCACGTGAAGTATAACTCCGGCCTTACTTGGTCAATCTAACATGCCCATTCAGTAAAGGGAGGTTATAAAGAAGAAAGCACAACTTCTCTGCCTTAATTGAGAGAGCTCCTCTTGTCCTCATAAATGTTGCCCATAACACTGAACACCCACTCACTTGGCAATGATGTTGGTTGACAAGCCAAGTACAGCTATGCCTTGAACAGTAAGGTACTTAAAGCGGTCCAATTTGTGGTTCCAGCACTTAAATGAGTTACCTGACTTTCTACCTATTACAGGATCTTGAAAAGAGTGCTGTAGTTCATCCATAGTACCTTCAGGTACAATTCATGGTGGGTCTCTGAGGGCACCATGGTCTGTTAAGGTGTCGAAGACAAACGGAGTGTCATCCACCATTGGTCTTTAATCTTCTAATGCACCTGTTGAAGTGGGTTGCCCTCAATATTTCTTCATCCAACCAGGCTTTAACCTTGTTCTTTAGATCTTCATTCAGTGGCTAATCTTTGTAATGAGCATCAAGCAGACAACCATGGACAACCTCTTTCCTCACACTCAAATCTGTGTTCTAGGCTCGATAGCATGGTTTTTAGCATACTCTGAATACCATTGATGGACCAGCTGACTGAAGAAACTGTTTCAAAACTTCAAAAGCTTGCAGGATATATGAGATAGATGTATCCTGCCTCCTCATTTATAGTGTTATCAGCTCAAATGGGTTGAAGGGGTCTACAAGGTTACCAATTGTATCTCACTCATCAGAGGTTGGACAAATGAAATTTCCATAGTCACTTCAATCTTTTGTTTTAGCATCCTTTACATCATATGCAGTGTGGAATTCAGTCTTGCTGGAACTACTTGCACAGTAGAGTGCACAGGCAGGCCAAGCTGTTGCAGCAAAGCTACAATATATTATCCAACCACAAAAGTATGGGAGTGCTTGGGACACCTATTAAAATTTGACCAAGATTTCTGAGACAATTCCGTGAGATTCAGTATTATCATTTTTAATAAGATGTAGCTGATATGCAAAGCAGCTTACATCTGTCTTATATCTTAGATGTTTATCTATTCCATTAAAGCACACAAGGCTTACCTACTGTAATCGGGAGGTTTCTCAACCGCACTTATCTCCACTTTGGGGATCCCACCATTTGTATGTGGGCTGAATCCTGTATGTTTTTTCAAACTCAGTCACTCAAAATGCTCGTGCCTGATTGGCCCCTGATAGGTGTCACTTCTGATGCTTTTTAGGTCCAGTACTGATTAGGTTAATGAACCCCATTATCGGCTAATCTGATCTGCTGCATGATTAATCGGTCTGGCTATATTGCAAACTGAACATATATCTTCATCTGCTTCTCTTTTCTGAATTATTCTATTTTTACTTTGCATCTCCATTAAAACACCCAGTGACCAGTATATGAAACATATTTTTTGGATCATTACTTTTCCCCTTTTTCCACAGTTCATGGGTCTTTCTCTAATAAAATGCCATTCAATCTGGAGTAGACATCTTTCTGTCAAATAGTTTTTTCCTCTCTGCTATTAACTTATCCAGGAGACTCATACCTTTTTTTTGCCATATCTATGACTAGAGCAAGTGTTAATGGTTCTTGAAAAATCATTTTTTTTTGTATCTAACAATTTTCTTTCCTGCATCTATCAAGTCTGTTTCTTAGAA
This sequence comes from Polypterus senegalus, assembly GCF_016835505.1. Lineage (NCBI taxonomy): Eukaryota > Metazoa > Chordata > Cladistia > Polypteriformes > Polypteridae > Polypterus > Polypterus senegalus. The sequence goes on from NC_053164.1 coordinate 146,077,114, forward strand.
TTTCCTTAAGACTATTTCCGTACTCGCATACTTCTAATCTTTTTAACAAAATGTTGTATTCATAAAACATTTCATTTTGCTTCCTTATCTGGATATAACCTTGAAAAACAGGACAATTCTGCTTGTCTTTGGATCGAAATGTTATTTTTTTACAAAAGAATTTAGGTGTCTAAGATATGTTTGCTGTCCTTCTTTTAAACAATGCATTTGATGACTTTTCCCTCATTGCCCAAATATGTGATAAAATAAAAATGAAGATGAAATGAAAAACATTAAATAATATGGAAGAAGAATTAACCCTTGCAATTAAATATATATGCTGCTGTTGAGTTCATTCTGTAGATTCCAGACTGTAGACTTGAAACCTCACTGATCAAGTGCTTGAGATTAACAAGATAAGACAATATCAATAAATACCAATGTTATGTGTAGAATGAGTATGACTGTTTATCTGGGCAACAGTGACAATCATTACATGAATTTGATCCTGAAGGCATGTGCTGCAGCCTACTTACATTTAAAATAATATTTTGCTAAATCTCGCCATTCATTATATAATCTTGAACAATTTGGTCAGCCTTATGGAAGTTCAGAATTTTAAGGCCTATCTCACAAATATCCTGGTTAGTATCACTAGCTGGGAACGCCTGGCAACATTATTTCCCCTGCCTCATCAAGTGGCATTTCATTATGAGCCTCACCGTATCTCTGTAATGAGGGTAAAGAAATAATAGAATGAGAAGGAGATTTACAGAAGCTGTTCCTCAACAGAACCTCCTGGCAGTAGTGTTCCAAAATCTTTGACTTCAAGTTTAAACACCTCAACCGTTTCAAGTCTCGCATACAGTAGTGACATAGTCTTGACAGGTGTTATTCTCATTTTAAGTTGCAGGTAGCAGAAAGTTAGATTAAGATATGCTTGATTTGTAATCTTGTAAATTAGTGGTGATCACCCATAAAAATAGTTATACTGTATTAAATAGTTGCAGAAAATAGTGATATTTTAATGGTGACCGATGCCTGCTAATCCAGAAGAAACTTCACTTTGTTTAACTCTTTAGAATATTTTCAACCATTTACATGAGCTGTCTACATACAGTTATTTTTACAATAAGCTGTTTTTGTATTCATCCAAAAATCTCTGACAAATTGAATATCCTGGACATCATCTTTTTTGATTTAATTTGGTATCCTGTATGTTAAGCATTAAATTCCTCCATGTCATGTTTAAATTAACCATTAGTCATGACTCAGGCACCGCCGCGAGTGGCAGCCTTTCCAGCAGCTCCATGTACGACTTTATTTTTCTACCTTTTTCTCTATTTTACTGATCACTCCTATCATTTTCTTTTATGTGGACTTGTTCCCTGGACACTTTTTACTACTTGAACATGGATTTTTACACACCGAGACTCGTCTATTCAAGTAGTCAACTTCAAGCGCTGAGAACAAATGCCCGCGCCGGTGTGGTTCTCTATTTACCTGATGAGGTAAGAAGGCGGTATCATGGCAGGAGAGCCGGAACTAAGCTAAAATCGAATCGGCTTGTGAGAAAGTGGCGTTTCAAACCTTCGGTGCCTTCTGTGATCCTGGGAAATGTGAACTCACTACCAAATAAGAACTACAAACTTGCCGCGCTGGTGAAAAATGTCAGGACCTGCAGAGAATGCAGTGTGTTGTGTTTTTGTGAAAAGGGGCTAACAACTAACATCTCAGATGCTAATGTGGAGCAACCCGGGTTTAGCACAGTTAGAGTGGAGAGAGACGCAAATACCTGCGGCAAGGAGGAAGACTTGCTCTCTATGTAAATACAAGGTGGTGTAACTCTGGACGTGTAAACGCCACCCCGCTGCCTGCACTTGGGAAAGCAGATCATAACCTGGTTCTGCTTTAGCCTCACTACAAACCAAAAGTGAGGGAGCTACCTACAACCATGAGCTTATTCAGGAAGTGGTCCCCTGAGGCAGAGCAGGCTCTGAGAGACTGCTTTGGAACTACGGACTGGGATATCTGCAGGGGTGAGATCATTGAGGAAGTTGCTGACTGTACTACTGACTACATTAACTTCTGTATGGACATTGTAGTTCCAGTAAGAACAGTACGCTGCTATGCTAACAACAAGCCATGGATTACAAGTGAAATCAAGGGCCTTTTGAACCAGAAGAAAAGGGCTTTTAAAGGCGGTGATCAGCATGAGCTCAAGCATGTGCAGAAGGAACTCCAAGTCCAGCTCAGGGCGGCGAAGGAGCAGTACAGGAGAAAGCTGGAGCAGAAGTTGCAGAATAACAGCATGAAGGAAGTGTGGGATGGGATGAAGATCATCATTGGCTGCAGCTCGAAGCAGGGTGCCACCATCGAGAGAGACATGGAGAGAGCAAACCAAACAAACAACTTCTTTAACAGGTTTGACCACCCTAACCCACTCTCACCTTGGAGTACTGCACCCTCCACCCATCCTTCTGCTGATACCAGCATAGGAGAGACATCCCCACCCACAATTACAACAGTCCAGGTGAGCAGAGAGCTGAGGAGACTTTGTGCCAGTAAAGCAGTGGGTCCAAATGGAGTATCGCCCCGACTGCTGAAGGCCTGTGCGCTGGAGCTGGTGAGTCCTCTACAGTGCATCTTAAACCTGAGCCTGGAACAGGGGAGAGCTCAGAGGCTTTGGAAAACATCTTGCATCACTCCAGTCCCAAAGGTATTACGTCCTAGTGAGCTGAATGACTTCCGGCCTGTCGCTCTGACGTCACATGTCATAAAGACAATCGAGCGGCTGCTGCTTCACCACCAGTATGTGCGTCTCGGGAACTGCATGTCTGACATTGTGGTCAGCAACACAGGAGCTCCACAGGGGACTGTACTTCCTCCGGTCCTGTTCAGCCTGTATACATCGGACTTCCAATACAACTCGGAGTCCTGCCACGTGCAAAAGTTTGCAGATGACACTGCTATCAGGGGGGCTGCATCATGAGTGGGCAGGAGGATGAGTATAGGAACCTAATCGAGGAATTTGTTAAACGGTGCGACTCAAACCACTTACACCTGAACACCAGCAAAACCAAGGAGCTGGCTGTGGATTTTAGGAGACCCAGGCCCCTCCTGGACCCCGTGATTATCAGAGGTGACTGTGTGCAGAGGGTACAGACCTTTAAATATCTGGGAGTGCAGCTGGATAATAAATTGAACTGGACTGCCAATACTGATGCTCTGTGCAAAATAGGACAGAGCTGACAATACTTCCTTAGAAGACTGGCATCCTTCAACATCTGCAATAAGATGCTGCAGATGTTCGATCAGACAGTTGTGGCGAGTGTCCTCTTCTACGCAGTGGTGTGCTGGGGAGGCAGCATAAAGGAGGACGCCTCACGCCTGGACTAACTGGTGAGGAAGGCAGGCTCTATTTTAGGCATGGAGCTGGACAGTTTGACATATGTGGCAGAGCGACGGGCGCTGAGCAGGCTCCTGTCAATCATGGAGAATCCACTGCATCCACTGAACAGTATCATCTCCAGACAGAGGAGCATCTTCAGCAACAGACTGCTGTCATTGTCCTGCTCCACTGACAGACTGAGGAGATCGTTCCTCACCCACACTACGCGACTCTACACTTCCAACCCTTAACGTTAACATTATACAAAGTTATTGTCTGTTAAACCTGCATTTTTATCAATCTTTAATTTAATATTGTTTTTTATCCGTATGCTGCTGCTGGAGTATGTGAATTTCCCTTTGGAATTAATAAAGTATCTCTCTATCTATCTTTATCTCTCTATCTATCTCTATCTATCTCTATTCCCCACATTCTGCTGTGACATCAGGCATTTAGCTAAGCCAGAGTCTTATCTTCTTTCAGTAAAATAACAGTTTTGGTGGTTAGACTGCCACGAGGGTTTTCTTATCATGAAAGGATTGGTTTAAAAGTATAAAATCAGCAAGTTTGTTCCTCTGTCTCCAATTCAGGTAGTCTCCTCTGACTATTAAAAGATGTAGCCATTAGATCATTTACATCTTTTGATGTTTTTTTCTGCTTATGATTTAAAAAAAAAAATTAGATGCCTTAATAGCCTGCGATCTGAATAACTTAAATTAAAAGCAAAAAGTCAAAAGTATGAAGAGCTTATAGAGGCCAAGTATGTTTCTTTTCTTAGCTACTCTCTATTGTTACTTACTCTAACTTTTTTATTTGAGAGAGAAATTTACTTTGCCATGCTTTTACAAAATTAGTACTTTAACACAAATTGTAAGTCTTGCCTGAAGAATAGGCCGGAGTTTCCTCGAAAGCTTGTATATTGTAATCCTTTTAGTTAACCAATAAAAGGTGTCATTTTGCTTGGCTCTTCTCTACATTCATAATGGATAATACGGTACAACACCCTAGTATTATTGTTCTTAAGGAAGTGAGATTTGAACGTCAGAGAGAGAAAATGAAATGCTTGAGGTATAGTCAGACCTTAAGAGTACTTGCACAGTGTTTAAATATTTAACTGGCTTTTCCTTTGTTCCCTCTTGCTCATTATGGGTTTCTTCAGGATACTGTACTGCTATTTATTATGCCAATTTTGTCCTTGAAAGATTCCAACCAATGCTGTTGTGTCGATTGGTGAATGACTAATTATGAGCTTGTACTGTTTGTAAGTGGGTGAAGTTGTGGGCACCTCACCTTTAGCTATGTCTTTAAAAACACCCTTTACACACTTTAATATTACATTTAGGACAGCTGTTGGTCCAGTAACCGCATTTACTATTCTTTGTTTAGCGTCTGCTGATATCCTAAGTGAAATATAAAACTGTCTCAATACATAAAATACAGAAGCAGTTTAGATGGCAGTTGTAAGCTTTATCCGTAGTTTAGAAGCAAGATTTGTAATAAAGCATTTTTGCTCATATGGAGAGAGTATGTGGTCTTATTTACTGTCATTCTTGCAGAAAGTCTTAGCCAATTTAAATACACAAGACAGGGAGAGGTTGCCTAACTGATGATCTTTCACGTTAGAACTGACAGATTCTAAGAACTTTTATGCTCCTTGTAGTATACTTCAATTTTCTAAATTATACAGTAGTAAGAAAGAAGTAGAAAGAAGCTACCAAAAACCGAATATATCCCACTCATTAAATAGTTTCTTACACATAAACACTGAAGAAATCTTTCATCTTTTAACTCAACATTTTTCCTTCTCAGATGGTAATGTGTTGCAAACACTATGGCTTTGCATTTTTTCATCTGCATTATACTTACTATTCACTGATCTCTGCATAATGTATTTCAGGTATGCACTGAATGAAGATGAATGCTCTAAAGCCAAATCACAGCTTACACTAAATGTTATTATATATTATAATTACCCATTTTCTTATCATTCTAAATAGTAAACCTTATTGGTATTTAAAGCTGCAGGAAATGATGAATTGTCCCAGTGGGCTTGTTGGTGCAATGCTCTGTCTGGATATGTTGTACTCATTACTTCCGGGAGAGTCTCTGCCTGTTTACCTTAAGAATGTGTCAAAGGTCAGTGGTGAAAATGATGGGGCATGCTGAGACCTATTGAAAGACTTAATGTGTTATTTTAATGGAAATGTTTTCAATTTTTTATGCTTTAAAGAGAGACTGCAGCCAAAGCTGAAGTGTGGTGAAGAATGTGGAAAAATGGTACAAAGCATTCAAACCTTAAAACCCCTGTAAAATGCAAAAAATCAGTTGTGATCCACAATATGACAATATATATAACCTCTATAAATATAAAGCACAATTTGTTATTTCTTCATGCATAGCTTTTAACTCTCAGATCTTGAATTTGGCAGGCAGTTACCACTAGCCATAAGGTGAGAAGCGCCTCAGAGTCAGAAGTGCAAGGAAATACTGCAGTGAAATGAAATGCTACAGCGTGATCTGTCAACAGAGAAAAGGTGACTTACAGGCTAGGATTGCCATATAATGGTTAACGTGCTTGCTTTTCAAGCACAGAAAAATTAGGGTTTGATTCTCATCCTTTACATGAATCCTTTTCTTTAAACAAATGTTTCTATCACTTTTGTAATGGTCCTTAGAAGAATACAGACTCAATGCATTTACCCATATTTATTTATATAAAAATGCAAAGTAGAGGACAAAATGCTGCATTTAAATATGTAAAACCAGAAATACACAGCATATTTGTCAAGATCTGACCTTTGTTTTACATTTTTTACAGCCTTTCCTTGACCTACAATAAAATAAAGGAGATGTTGGTTTCAAGCCCATGGAATTTAGTGGTGAAATCATTTTTTTTGTTTTTCCACCTTTTTCAGTATTAGAGCCACCACAAGGAGTGTGCAACACACGATGTCATTACAATGAGGTTCCAAGTCTTTTTGACACATCAAAATAAAAATTAAATCCTACTGCCATTATTGTTAGAGATCTCTGGTTACTAATTCTTTTCTGTACCATGACTCTGATTTACATATTACATTTTGGCTTAGGCAATATGAACTATTTTGGTCATTGACTCTTTTTCTGCATTTCTCAGTCAACAACTTTTTGTAGCATACTGACTTGTTCTTATTTAATTTCTGTCCTCCTGAGTGCAGCCTTGCCTTAATACTATTAATCTTTTTAATTAATCTTATTCAAAACTGCTGCAACTCTGTGCAGTCTCAATATATTAAAATGCATATTTGTACAGTATATGTTTGCAAATTGTATTAGCTATTTCTGGAGGTAGAATTTAGAAAACACATTTACTAAAGAGAAACAAAGTTAACAATATGCAAAAACTAATGGTAACAAAAGATATGGTCAGTTGTCAACAGAATATGAAAAACAAAATTCGGTTTCCATAGAACATGAGAAGTTTGATCAACAAGAACAAACCATTCACTCCATCAAAGTCATTTGGCTAGCTAGTTGCTAAGTTCCAATGTCTTAACTAGATATTAATTGTAATACCAAATTACATCCAGCACTTTTCATGCTACTCTAAGCAATTTACATGGATAGATGGGAACAAACTCAATCACCATCAATGTGTAGCACCCACCTGGATGATGCAGTGGCAGCCATTATTATGCCAGTACACTCACCAACAATTAGCTATTAGGTGGGGATGACATGAGAGATACAATTGGAGACAAGTGATGATTAGGTGGCCATGAGCAATTAATACAAGACTTTAGAATAAACCCTACTCTTAAGATTCCCAGGGATCTTTAACGACCATGGAGACTCAGAACCTCAGTTTTACATCTCTTCTGAATTATGGCACCATATTTACAACACAATGCATCCATCATTGTGATGGGTTTTTGGGATCCACAATCAGACATAGGGTAAGTGCCCCCTGCTGGCTTCACTATCCTCATACTAGATTCTAAAGTATTCAATATTTCTACTTCAGCTGCATGACTCGATAGTTTGTTTCAGATTCCTATAACTCTCTGTGTGAAGAAATACTTACTGTTCTCAGTCTTAAATGTGCTTCACTTCAATTTCCAACACTACTGAGTGTGTGATTTGTAATTTAATTGAAAAAATTTTCTGGATCAACTTTATTGATGTCTTTGAAAAATTTAAGGTGTCTGTGCAGTCTTGTCTGCAAAGCTTCAAATGCTGTCATGTCATTTTTGTGTATTTTAGTTATTTATGTATGTATTTGCTATTATTATGGAGTTATAGAGTGTTAGGGTTTAACCTGGCCGCATCAGTTGCAAGTTGGAACTGGGGGTGGGGGGTATTGGGCTATGGGTGATCTTTAGCTTATTTATAGGCACAATCATGGATTTTTCAGTTACATACATACTATGCAGATTTTCACTCTCTGGGTAAAAAATGTAAGTTTTGCCTGTACAAGTCCGAAGTGGGAGGAAATCTGAATAACAGGAGAAAGCCCATAAGGAACCCCAGGGAAAATGTACAGTACAGGAGAACAAGATCTTACCTGGTAATCCAACCCTTGATTGGGTTTAAAGAGCAGTTAAACATATTCTGAAACTGCAGGGTATGAGGTAGGAAGGAAGACAGAAAGAATCAGATCGCTGCAGATTTAGAAATTATGGGCATTTTCACACAGTTTGAATACTTTGCTGCAGATGCTGGTGTGGTTGGAGTTTTAGTTTTCATAGTTAGTTTAACTACAAATATGTTATAGATTTGTTTGTCCAGTATTTTACTGTAACACTTTGGCACAACTAATTAAGGACACATTAGGAGAAATGTCACTTGGTCAGAAGGAATAATATAGTTGAGTATGTACTTGCAAGGGAAAGTACGTAGATATTATGTTTTCTAATCATATCTCTCAGGGACTCCATCCTGAAGTACACCATTTCTAACTTAACTATGTAGTAGTAAAACACTTTTTTTCTGTACAAACTGGAATCATTTTGATATATATGAACTAAACCATGCAAGAAGAGCATGAGAGCCCAATGTAATTTTCAAAATTGTATAATAGAATAGAGTCGTCAGTGGTGTCAAACTGCTCTTAAATTTAACAACATAACTATGTCCTTCCTTCATAATAAGAAAAACTAATGCTTTTTCTTTACTGTGGCAGGAGCAAAGGACAGACTGAAACTTATTTGACCTATTAGGGTCTTGCTGTGAGTTTTTCATAATGACAATGTCTGACAACTGACAAATTTTAATGCACTATGGGCGGAGTGGTGGCTCTGAGGCTAGAGATCTGGACTGGCAATCAGAAGGTTGCTGAACGCTTTGAGTAATGAGAAAAGCGCTATATAAATACAAAGAATTATTGTTATCATTATTAACTGTTCCAGTCAATAAAGATCAATTTACAATGTTAAGAATGGTTGTTGCCAGAACTGTTCTTTTGGTATTTAGTCCAAAGAAAAGGTTGCTAGCAGGTTTTTATTTTAGAAACGAAAGTGATGAATCCTTTTCTGCTTTAAATTTTAAATTATTCAGGCGTTATGCAGTAGGAGTGATAAGAATTGACACTAAAACAGTTTGTAAGTTTGTAAAATGAAATTTGAGATTATTGATTTTTTTGTCAGATTAGGAACTCTTCTACATAGTTATTTGTTTTTAATCTGTAATTTTGAAATGGTATTAAGAGAGGACCAGAAAAATATTTTTAATACCTTTAAATTCTATCTGTCAATGCTTTCCATAAGACTTGCAGCTTTCTTTTTGTGTAACTACAGTCTTTACTGTAAGATCGTCCGTGTTGTCATTAAACAAAGGTAAATTCCTGTGTGCTATAGTAACTTTCTTTGTATTGAGGCTACTCCACTTAATGGCTCTTTCTGATACACATTATACTAATGCTATCTGATCTTTATTGTTCTTCAGAATAATTTCTGAGTTCTCATAATATCAACACTTTTTTTTTTTTTGAAGTTTTATTAATTTTATTGCAATCCATACAAATCAATCAATTTTTTACAAAAAGAAAAATTGAGTTAAGGACAAATCGATCCCCACCCCTGAGAGAGAGAGCAAGGCAAACGGCGTGAAATTTAAGTCTTGTATACATACCTAAATTAGTAAAGCCAATAGAGATGAATGCAGAAGACAGAAATATGGAAATAATTGCTTCCTCTGTGCTTTAAGAGCTTATTTTAAAATATTACTGATTAGATCCTGCCATGTTTTGAAAAAAGTCAGTACAGATCCTCTGAGTATTTGATTTTTTTCAATTTCAAATAGTATAACACATCGGTTTCCCACTGACTTAAAAGAGGAGAGTTTGAGTTCTTCCAGTTTAGCAGAATAAGTCTGCGTGCCAAAAGTGTAGTGAATGCAATCACAGTTTATTTGTCTTTCTCCATGTTATACCCATCTGGAAGAACCACAAACACAACTGTTAATGGCTTAGCAGGGATTGTGAGACCAAGGCTGTCTGAAAGGTAATTAAAAATTTTGGTCCAGAATACTGTTAATTTGGTGCAGGCCCAGAACATGTGACCTAGTGAGGCTGGCACTTGGTTACAGTATTCACAGGTTGGATCATGCCCTGGAAACATTTTGGAGAGTTTTAGTCGAGACAGATGTGCTCGATATATAATTTTGAGTTGTATAATTGTATGCTTTGCACATATGGAGCTCGAGTGAATTCTCTGCATTGCTACTTTCCACTCCTTTTCTGATATATTAATTGCAAGATCTTTTTCCCAGTGTCCTCTTCCCTGTGTCCTCCTCAGTGTCTTACACATTTTTATATAGAGTGGTGACCATGATGTCTTTGATTGTATTGGCAAGGGTAGGGTCAATTCAAAGGTAGTTAAGTAGTGATCAGAGATAATATCATTTAGACGAGTAATTATGAACTTTTGAAACTTTGTGCTTTGAGTTCTGATTGAGTTTAACTAATGTACTGTATAAAGCATTTGCAAAAAATTTCAGTTTCAAGGTCAATGTGAATATTAAAATCTTCCACCAACACTACATTATCATAACATATACACAGGTCAGATAAGATGTGGTCAATATCCATCACAAACAATAAATATTGTCCAGATGGTCTATACATTCATTCTACTATTCTGTATAATTCCTCATTTATAAAAGCAATATGCAGTTTATAACATAATTACTCCAAGGCTATGTGCTTGACAAACACTTGTTGTTTTACAGTGCTGCCTCAACTAAAGGAATAGTATCAGATTTTAATAAGCTGGGTTTCTGTATGGAGACAGATATACAGTGCATCTGGAAAGTATTCACAGCGCATCACTTTTTCCACATTTTGTTATGTACAGCCTTATTCCAAAATGGATTAAATTCAGTCGCCCCAGTCTGAGGTCAAGAGCGCTCTGGAGCAGGTTTTCATCTAGGATGTCTCTGTACATTGCTGCAGTCATCTTTCCCTTTATCCTGACTATGCTCCCAGTTCCAGCCGCTGAAAAACATCCCCACAGCATGATGCTGCCACCACCATGCTTCACTGTAGGGATGGTATTGACCTGGTGATGAGCGATGCCTGGTTTCCTCCAAACGTGACGCCTGGCATTCACACCAAAGAGTTCAATCTTTGTCTCATCAGACCAGAGAATTTTGTTTCTCATGGTCTGAGAGTCCTTCAGGTGCCTTTTGGCAAACTCCAGGTGGGCTGCCATGTGCCTTTTATTAAGGAGTGGCGTCCGTCTGGCCACTCTATCATACAGGCCTGACTGGTGGATTGCAGAGATAGTTGTCCTTCTGGAAGGTTCTCTCTCCACAGAGGACCTCTGACAGAGTGACCGTCGGGTTCTTGGTCACCTCCCTGACTAAGGCCCTTCTCCCCCTATCGCTCAGTTTAGATGGCTGGCCAGCTCTAGGAAGAGTCCTGGTGGTTTCAAACTTCTTCCGCTTATGGATGATAGAGGCCACTGTGCTCATTTTTACCTTCAAAGCAGCAGAAATTTCTGTAACCTTCCCCAGATTTGTGCCTTGAGACAATCCTGTCTCGGAGGTCTACAGATAATTCCTTTGACGTCATGCTTGGTTTGTGCTCTGACATGAACTGTCAACTGTGGGACCTTATATAGACAGGTGTGTGCCTTTCCAAATCATGTCCAATCAACTGAATTTACCACAGGTGGACTCCAATTAAGCTGCAGAAAAATCCCAAGGATGATCAGGGGAAACAGGATAGATAGATAGATAGATACTTTGCACCTGAGCTCAATTTTGAGCTTCATGGTAAAGGCTTTGAATACTTATGTACATGTGCTTTCTCAATTTTTTTATTTTTAATTTGCAAAAACCTCAAGTAAACTTTTTTCACGTTGTCATTATGGGGTGTTATGTGTAGAATTCTGAGGAAAAAATTAATTTAATCCATTTTGGAATAAGGCTGTAACATAACAAAATGTGGAAAGTGTTGCGCTGTGAATACTTTCCGGATGCACTGTAACACTCAGTATTTAGTATAATGGTGGTTAATAAAGAACCTTTATTTCCCAGTGAGCAAATATTTAGCAAAATTAATTTCAAAATTCAAAGATGTTTTACATATGTTTCCCCTTTCTTATGACCCAAATTACTAATATTAGTTTACCTGGTGAATGGTCTGATTTTAAGCCTGACTGTGCTTTCTATTGGTTGTCTGTAAATTAATATGGATTTTATTACATAAATCAATTTTTGTGATGCCCTAGTGCAGCAATTTAACATCAAAAAGCTACAGTCTGGATGGTGATCTGGTTTGTGCGCAAGGGAAATTTGGTGCCATATTCTTGGATTCAATTTTAGATCATTTCTAGTTTTGATTAAAAGTGCCTTTCATAAAATGATCTAGAGCTTTCCAAAAAATCAACATAATTATGTCCACAGGATATGCTATTAGCAACACACTAGGTCACTAACCAGCAGTGAAGGGAATGCAGTCTGTTATTGATCAAATTTCCTCTATAACCTTGCTAAAAGTGTAAGGCACAATAAAATTCCAATATTCTCATTTTAGCCTTTGCATAAAAGGTTATACAATCCCTCTTTAATACCTCTGATATAATATGAACTCATAATATTAAGGCCTACATTCGTGCAAGTGGATAGTTCATTGTCAGCCAGAGAGTCCAATTTAACTTCACAGACTTTGACATCTGAAAGTTATTTTACTTTATAGAATGCATTTTACTTTAATTGCTAAATGTACCTAGTTTGGAAATAGGGGACAGAGAGACTAAATTTAAATTGCTTTTCATTGTTACCAACACACAATGCATTCCCATTCCCTCAATGAATATTGGAAAAATAAAACTCATATTGAGCATAGTCCATCTTCAGCTTATTTGCCATAAGGTTAGTGAAATTCAAAGATAAAGGGTCTTGCAGGAGTGCACTATTGGCTTGGTGCAAAATTACTCGCGTTCACTGTTTTGCTAGCTGAGTGGCTTAAATATCTTTTTGCTCTCATCAGTTTCTCACTTGGCTTAGCTAGTACATTTACTGAGTACTCCCTCAGTAACTGCTGAATGCTATAAATCAGTAGCAATACTGGTTGTGATCGGTGTCACTAAAAATCACTTTCTTTTTTCCTCTGTCTCACTTTGTCCTGAACAGGATTGCACGGGAGCTGCAAGGGAGTCAGCTAGTCAATCACGGGGCGAACACACACACACTTGGGCCAATTTAATATCACCGATCCACCTAACTTGCATGTGTGTGGACTGTGGGAGGATACCCGAGCACCCATAGCAAACCCACGCAGACATTGGCAGAACATGTAAACTAAACGCTGGAAGGACCCGGGATGTGAACCCTTGGCTCTATACTGCGAGGCAGCAGTGCTGTCACCGCACCACTATGCTGCCCACTTAAAACAGATTTTTGAAAATAAAAGTAATATATTTGTTATAGAAAATACAGCATTTGAAGCTTGTTATTTGATTATAAATGTCTGATTTCATTATCACACGTTGAAGTAGAATATCGATATTGCTTTGTTTATGACAACTACTTTAAGAATTTATGTTTACTAGTCTGGTACTGCAGATTTTCAATCAAATCTTGTAACAGATTCAAGACGATCATGTATTCAGGTCCACAGAGGGGCAGTTTAGCTCTTACATTATGAGCATTATTACATTAAGGTCTTTATATTTGGTATATTTTTCAGTTCTGTTATTACAGTAGTTCTAAATCTAAAATGAAGATGGCATTAGAATTAGGTAGTGAAAAATACTCATTTCCAATGTAATGTACTGCAAAAGCACTTTTCAAAATGAGCAAAGTTTTTTCACGATTCTTATTGTGTCTATTTGTTGCAAATGAATCTATTATGTGTGATCTGGAGTTAATCCATGCTCTTGTATACTTCCTGTGCACAGGGTGTTCACTTTATGAGTGGAAAAATATCTACCAGTATACTTTTTCATAAAGTGCCTGATTATATTATTACTACTAAAAGCAAAACATTTCCAAACCCAGAGAAATAATTATGTTGGTAGCAGTGATAGTGGATAATAATTTCAATGTCCACGCAAGATCAAATGAAAGTTTAACACCTGACAAAACTAACTAGACTTAGCATTTAATGGACCAGATTTCATAACAATGCATTTAAATTATGAGGGAGTATGTATGAAAGAAGTCATTTAAATATTGAGGGAAATGTGTAAGGAGGATTCCACCAGTTACTTTTAAATAGTAAATAAAAAGTGTCGGTTCATCTAGTGCTGTAGTTTTTAAGGATTTATGGTTCTAACGTGTTAGATCTTTATGAGAACTTCCAATTGAGTCCGCTGTACTTTGTATACATAACTACTGATTATAACTCACGTGCTACGTCATCTTCCAAGATGGAAAGTGGATACTGCATTTTCCTGGAAAGGCAAAGCATGTATGACAGGAATGACAAACTTAAATTTTTTTTTACTTGATATCTTCTGACCATCATGGGACTTTTACAAAAAAACAAGGAAAATTTTGTCTAGTTTATATTTAATTAAAACTCCAAACCAAGCTAGAGGATGTAATCTGTATATTTTTTAGGTAAATGTGGCTCCTTTCTCAGTAGAAAAATATTTAGGTCTGCCACGTTATTTCAGTCCGTGTCAATGTGTGGTTAACATGCAGCAGTTTGTGCACAAGTGAAAAGCCAAATAAGAGAAGCATAGATGATTCTCCCATATTAGTGGGTATGCTTTGTTTTGTACTGTAATGAATTAAAGTTGTGTTTCTAAATCACAAGTCCATTGTCAGTCTAAATATCACTAAAAGATGCTAGGCAGTGTGGGTGTAATTTTCTTTTCTGTTTTCATTTTAGTAAAAGGTGGTTCTTCTCTGTGAACTGTCATTCTACCATTTCACATAGCAATTATTTCTAAGTTTGCCTTTAACTATATGAGAGGTGCTTCTCCATGGAGCTTCCTTTCCATGAAAGAATAATATCAAGCCCTTGAAGATGATGGAGAATGTGAAAAGAAGAACTAAGGAAGTGATGCACAAAATGATACCTACTGAAAATGTTGCCAAATCTCTGACTTAGCCCAGAATTATTTTTTTTCTTTCATTGTAATGCTAACAATTTATTTTCATTTTAAAAGCATGCCATTATTGTTAAGTCATTTTACTCAAAACAAAAGCCACACTTTTGCAAGTTTAACATGAAAGCAGCCAGCAGAGCCAAACAAGAGCCTTTTTCTTTAATGTTACCTCAGCATTACAGCGGCTGCCTGTCTGAAGTAGAGTGCAAGAGCTCAACACCAGCCGCGTCTGGCCAAACAAAGTCTAGAGTAAATGGTCCCTGCTAGTGTTTATCTCTGTGGCAGGCATGGAAATTTCCAGGAAAATGACGTCCATATACCATCAGAGGGACTGGCTGGGAGGATTATCCAAATGGCATATGGTGTTCAGATGCTGTGTTGACACAAAAGATGATGGTTCCCCTGAGGCTACTATGGGTTGTCTGATGTGCACCCTCATCATTGCATTAGATAGGCCATTGGTCTACATTAAGTGTCAAAGTATCCTGGCAGCCTGGTCCTTCTGGCCACAGATGAGTCTGTTTTATTTTATTTTTTTTAATCATTTAGCGCTCCTGATTTATTTTAATCAGTATTCTTTCTAGCATGAAACCTCTGTTGGAAATAGGATACATCTGCATTACTGCCACTATTAATTTTATCATTTTCAATAAGAAACATACACATTTACAAGTTTTGTTTCCAAATTCAAACATTTCAGATGCTCATAACCCTAATTATTGTTATAGTAAACACCAAGCTGGTCTCTGGTGTAACTGGGTGAGCTATTTTTTATACACTCAAGCATATGTTTATTCAGGGTGTTGCTCACCCATAGCCAGCTTTGTCCATGAGGTACAGTACTGTATGCTTTCACTGGTAACGTAGTGACACTCAGATTCCACACAGTCTGGTTGGCAACTAAACATGTTATTCACTGATTCAAACCATTTCAGTGAGAGCCTTTCTTGGTCTCAGTGTGCAGTCTTCTTGATTTTTAATTATATTAGGACTCGAAGTTATGAATATCATTAAAGCAAAAAGACACTGGCACAGTTTTCATCTGTGTTCAAATGTAATTTGAGCATAATATTATACAAAATAAGCTTGAATTTCAAGATTAGGTAACATCCTAATAAACCCTTGTGCACTTAAAATGGGAGTGGAATGGGATTTACTTAAGGGTGGGGGCCTTATGGAGTTAACAAAATGTAATATTTAAGGGTAATCCATGACAAAAAGTCATTTAGGGAGTGGAAAACTGAGGATCTTGGTGTTGTAAATGAATAATGAGTGGACAGATACTGTCATTAAGGAGCGAGAAGCATGTTTAGAGTGAGAACCTATAGCTTTGTTTTAATTGGACATGACATTAAATGTTTTTAATAACATTTGTTTTTACTGCTTGCAATTTCTGTTGTTGTCTTACTATGAATGCCTACTGTGACTTCAAAAGAAAATTATAACTATTCTGAACTTCTTGCCTTTTTTTCTGCTTTATGATTACTCTCAGAAGTGTTATTTTTTTCTGGGCAGATGCAGTATACCTTGATGAGCTGCAGTGTGAATTGGAAAACCATATCTGTTACTGAAAGCATTTGTACTGTCTCAATATGGGCGAGTTCCAATAGTGTGCCATGCACAAGCAGCAACTGCAGCGAAAACAAAAAAAGTATGGCCACTTACCCCCCTTCCCACCCTTAAGTTGGGCATCCATTTCATTCTTCTGTTAAAAGGGCACAAGAGGGTTGATTACCTTAAAGCAAAATAGGACTTTAAGCTGTAACATTTTCTTGATTTTATATTTAAAACAGCATCCCATTTCCCAGAGCAAACAAATGTTAAAACATTTAATTGACCATTTAGCCACAGCTTGAGCAGACTATAACTTATATCAAGTTAACTTTATTAGCATTCACATGAGAGAGAAAACAACTCATTTGAATCCATGTACGAGGCTTCTGTCTTAATTATCTCGCTGTTTAGAGTTAAGTGGATTGTTTATTGAATGTATTCTGTAGATAAGAACACACTTTATTGTATGAGATTTCCGAAGATAGCAAAGCATGCCAAATGTTTGTAAGTGAAACAGGAAACAACTACACCAATTTAAAATTCCGTATTTCTTAAGCAATTTTTATTTTATATATATTTTCATTTTGCTGGCTTATATTCAGTGCTAATTAAAGTGAAAGATTAAAAGAATATTAAGTGAATAAAACTCTGTTATAAAAGAGATGTAGTAGCTATAAACCAGTACTGTAAACAGTTGGGATACTGAGGTTGCAGATCTTTAAAGACCAAGCTGGCCTCGCAATGTCGGGTTAACACTAAAGGAGCTGTGGCAGAGGCTCTGCAATTGAATGATGAACTTCTTGAACATTATTATTGAACTTTTTTCCTTGTAAGGCATAAAAAAAATAATAATAAAGGCTATGTATATGTTATAGGCCAAACCCGATTTTTGGAAGTAGGAAGTTAGTCTGAACTAGAATTATCCTGGTGCTATATAGGCACCTGACACAGACTCACACTGGAGGCACTTGTAAAACCCAAGAACTTTTATTTTTCTTCACCTGTGGGGCACGTCTTCCCCATGATCCCTGCAGGCACAACAAAGTCCCACATGTAAACACATAAACACTCTTCTTCAGGCCCACCACTCCTCCTCCAAGCTTTGTCCTCCTCCTCACCACTCTGGCTATTGAGTGGTGGTTGCTGGCCCTTTTTATAGTCCACCCAGAAGTGCTCCAGGTGGTTGATTGCCGAGTTCCAGCTGCATTTCCAGGTGTGGCGAATACGCTGCCTATAAGGGCTCAGGAGTCCCAGCTGCAGCACTCCCTGGTGGCACCTGCGGGTCCAACAGGGCTGCACCCAGCTCCAATTCCCATGGAGCCCTGCGGGAAACCTAGGCACCGCTCCAACCCAGGAGGGCAGCTATCTAGCGTCCAGGGGGAGGTATTGCACAGTCCATGGCTGCTCCCCCTGAACATATAACGAAGGGATGTCCCAGCCATCTGCCACATTATATATATGTATATATTTATTCATAAGAACTAAAAATGTTAGGTATGAATTCACAATGGGACGTCTGAAAATTTAGAGTACACCTTATGAGAAGGATTTAGGAGTCGTAGTGGACTTGACAGTCAACTGCCAGGCAGTGATGCTCCAACATTGATGGACTGAAAGCTAAAAGTCTACGTGACCATCATCATCAAGTCCTTCCATGAGATCCCTAAATACAAAGAGGACTGTTTGATTTATGTTAGGTAGATTGCCCAGAGGGGACTGGGCGGTCTCTTGGTCTGGAATCCCTACAGATTTTATTTTTTTTCTCCCAGCCTCTGGAGTTTTGTTTTGTTTTTTCTGTCCACCCTGGCCATCGGACCTTACTTATTCTATGTTAATTAATGTTGACTTATTTTTATTTTTTATTGTGTCTTCTATTTTCCTATTCTTCATTTTGTAAAGCACTTTGAGCTACATTTTTTTTGTATGAATATGTGCTATATAAATAAATGTTGTTGTTCAGAAGCTATTAAGAAGGCAAACAGAATGTTAGGTTATATAGCACTATGTGTGGAATACAAGTCCTAGGAAGTTATGCTCAAGCTTTATAATGAACTGATGAGGCCTCATCTGGAGTATTGTGCAGTTTTGGTCTCCAGGCTACAAAAAGGACATAACAGTGCTGGAAAAAGTCCAGTGAAGAGTGGCTACGCTGATTCCAGGGCTAGGCCTTTTTGGCTTAAGCAAAAGAAGATTAAGAGGTGATATGATTGAGTGTTATTTTAAAATGAGTTCATGATAAACATGGGACACAGTTGGATACATTTCACAAAAACATTAGGAAGTTTTTCTTTTCAGAGAGAGCCATATACATTTGGAATAAGCTACAGAGTAGTGTTGTAGACAGTAAGACTTTCGAGACTTTCAAAACTAGACTTCATGTTGTTTTAGATGAATTAAGTGGATAGGACTGACGAGCTTTGTTAGATTGAATGACATATTCTCGTCTAGATTGTTCTGATGTTCTCCTGTATAAATAAACATTTGTACTCCTATTTTACATATATTGTAGAAAAGAACTAATACAAATATGAAAAGGGTTGGAGCTCCAACTCGGGAATACCCTGTTTAATGTCGTTTAGCAGGTGGCATTGATAAAATAGGAATAAGAAAGCCAGCACTTTGGCTATATTAATGTGCTTCTGCTACTCGCTGGTCTCAACTGATCCCCTCCTGGAAGATCTTTGGGGTTACACATCTTGTAGACCAGAAGGGCTTGTGTTAGCGGCCAGTCAGAGGCAGGATGACACTTTCAGGGCTCGACTTCAGAGAAACAAAGTAGAGAGTATATTGGTTGAGTCGTTTCAATATCTTACCCCAGTGATATTGATATTGATATGCCCTTGCTTGCAGCAGTATACACCTTAAAAGACTTCAGACAGGAAATCCTTTGTATCTTTGCAACCTTTCACTTTATTTCAGACTCAAAACAGGGTTTGAAAAATCTCAGAAAACTTCAGTTTAGGCCAGGTCAACAAACCTGGCAGTGGTTCTTCATTACTGTGGGCACTTCTGCAGGGAGACAGGGTTCAATAGAATTCAGGTGGGTTATTTTCAGAACCAGATTTAGTACAACTGGCAAAATACTCAAAATGAGAAGTCTTCCAAGATGAGTACTCCTCTTAAGTGCAACCAAAATGGGGATCTCCTGTGTGTTTTATTTTTCTTGAGAGTTTATTGGTTCAGAAATTTGTGACACATCTAAGTCTTGTTTCCAATTGTAACTTTTAACTGAGATAAACTTCCTAGATGTTTTTACTCCACAGGAAGACAGGGTCGTAGTTAGCCATTTTTACAAATGTTGCATTATAAGAAGGATTTGGCTATCTGATAAGGAGCTATATTTTTGACTGTTGCATATAGTGATGAAATAGATGAAAAGTCTGCCTGGGGCATTAATGGAAGCTGATTGGTTTTACTACAAAAGTGCCCCTAACATACAACTTTGGTTAAATGTGTCAGTTAAGTAAATACAAAATACAATAAAATCCATCATCTATCACCTTTACACACAAGACAAGTCTGCTCCAAAACTGCTTATTAATATAAGGTGTAAATCCACTTTTACAGCTGTATTTTGCACAGGCAAATACTTTACATTATGAACATTCCATACACAGGTACACTATAAAGGGAGTCAATCAATTTAGTTATGTGAAGCATGTTTATTGCAAAATTAAGTAAATTTTGCTTGTCAAGTTGATAATGAGTTATCCTTCATACAAAGGGCTTACGTTCATATCCTTCATAAATCTGAGCAGCTACTTTAACCTGCATGCACATTTGTTGTATAAATACACTCTTTCCAAACTAGTTGTATTAAAATAATTGTGAGAAGATGATCTGCAATGTTTGAGATACTGGTTTTCAATAATGACTATTTGAAATAGTACTAATTCTCAAATAAACTTTCAAAGATAGTGCAAATTTAACATAACACAACTCCATTACTGACCTGGAAGAATTTAGACTCAATCTTGTGCATTTGAAGAATGCTCTATTTATTACATCAGAATTTTAAAAAGAAACTTGGGGTAACAAATATAAACCCGCTTTTCACTAATTTCTAATGCATTCTTCTTACTTTCAGTTTTTTTCAAAGGCACATTTCCAGCTTTTGGAAGGGGAGGTCATTCCAAGTGAAAACAGATGGCTTTCATTTATGTGTTTACTTTGCTATATCTGAGTGAACAGATTTGTAAAGAACTGATTAAAAATGCCTGAGCCGACCGTGTTACCCTCTGACAAACTCCTGAGTGACAGCAAACCTAGACTTCTGGAAAAGAAATTAAGGGCCTCTGATGTCATGCTAATGGTTTTAATGTACATGGCTTGTTTTATTCTGAAAACATGACTGGAAAGGTGATCAGTTTTTTGGAATTATGCTTTCATATACAATCTGCTTGCTTTATTCTGTCTTCAAATGTCAATAGTTTACAAAAGTGGAGTTTCAGCACAGTCACCCTGATAAAGAAAGAATGTAACTTCAAACCTCTCTGTTAAAGAAATACCCATTCTGTATGTCTTAGTGATATAATGAATTCTTTATAAAGTCCTTTGTAAACTTGTATTTAAAGGAGGTTCAGAAAATGGATACTTGAAATATTCATAGCATTGTAATATGTTGTGTAGATCACTGATTTGGGCATATTTGGTAAGAAAACAAGACAGCTCACTAACTTGATATTTATGGAAGATTATTTGTACCAGAATTAAATGCAATCCAACTACCTTGAAGAGCAATGCATATGCAAGTGGACGGTTTAATTTTGGCACAGTTTTATAGTGTCATAATTAAAAACATAACAGCTAAATGATTGCTTTTCACTACAGCACACAATTTTCGTGTCAGTTTAAAATACAATACAAAAGCACATGAAATTTTATTTCAAGCTCATAGATTGCATGTCATAACTAAAAGCAAAGCAGACGTATTGCAGTTCACTTAGCAGCAGCTCCGGGTGTATTACATTACGATTCTAGACCACGATTTAATTATGCCAAAACTAAATGCAACCAAATGACCAATCAGTGTGAACAGCTGGGGAAAGAGGTGTTACTTGGAAAGAAGGCAAACGGGAAACTGGATAAGGCAGGAAATTCGCTGTCTCACTGAACAGGTGGAAGCTGGTGATCTAAATGATGGTTTCATTCTCTTGTGTGTTGAAAGAAAGGAAAAAAATATATATAATATCTGCTTGCCATGGAGGGTATGATTTAAAAAAATAAATAAATAAATAAAAATAAACTACAAAGAAACCAAACTTGGTGGCACTAACCAATGTTTTGCTATATTTAGTACTTCATTAAAATCTCTAACAACCCACACCTCAAATGTAACCACACCGCTTAAATTAACATGTTTAAAAAGAAAACAACTTTATACAAACAAGAGTAAACATTTTCAGCAAGACCTAAAACATACTTTTCACAGTTTCAGTTAAACACTGCTCAGTCCATATTGACTAAACGTATTCTGGCAGCCAGAATACAGAAATGTTAAGAATTGGATCACCTCTTTCCCCAACTGTTGATGCCCCTTGTCCTACCTTTTGATCCTGATTGGTCATTTGATTACTTTTAATTTTGACACGATTAAAGCTTGGTCTCAAAGCAAAATGCAATACACACAAAGCTGCTTTTAGTTATTGCATGTAATCTTTGAGCATGAATTATAATGCAATATGATTTTGTATTGCAGTTTAAACTGACAATAAAATTGCTTGCTGTAGTGAAAACCAGTCATTTGGTTAATGTTTTTAATTATGATACAATAAAACAATGCCAAAATTAAATTTCTCACTTGCATATGTATTGCATTTCATTGTAGCTAACAAATTTTCCATAGATATTATATCTTTCTGAATGGACAGTTATCACCAAGTAGTTGGTGGCATACTTAAAAGTATCCCATTATCTGTACAGTCTGTTGGTGTCTGTTATTGTGTGATTGGATTATGGATGTTATTCTTTAGATCTGTTGTTTGTGTAAAAACCAGGATGTTATTGTTTTATTAGGAAATTTTATTTATCAAGACAGATAGGTAGAACTTTATTTGTCCCCAGGGGGAATTTTGGCTTTTTACAGAATGCATAAATAGGTAGATAAGTAATGCAAGTAAATAAATACACACACACGTAGGTGTAATGTATCCATATTTACATATTTGATTTGATGTACACAAAGTGATCAGGGTTGCAGAAAATGTAAGCAGTGTTTAGTAAAGTAGCTTGGTAAAGAGATTTCTGATAATTGGTAGAGCAACACTAGACCTAGAGCAGTTTGGATGTCCAAGGGTAAGCTTGATCTATGGATTGGTAGCAAAAACTGAGAAACATGCAGCACTGATTTTTGTAGTTTCCCTGGAGAAAGGACGCAATAATAGGTAGGCAAGCAGGCTAAAGAAAAGAAAAAAAAAAACTTAGTGGTAATAAGGAGCAAATCTGTTTAGGTGACTTGAATTAGGTGACTTAAGAGCTTTGAATGATTTTTACTTTTCCTTTTTGGTTGTATTAGTGACCCTGAAAGTGACCATTGAAGCATTTATAGTATTAATAGAAAAGTACATGAGTTTGACATTGACTAGAAAATAAAATGACATCCAAAGCTTAATGAAGTATTGGAGAGAAAATAGCTTTGTGGATGCTAATAATGTGTTAAGCAAGGTCATATTGGGACTTTGCTCATTGCTAGAATTAAAAGAGCATCGAAAAAAATCCTAAAATGTTATTGAGGTCATAATGAAACTGTCTATTCAAGAAGTTCTTATCAAGGAGTATTATACATTTAATTGTTGAAAGGTGAGAAGGAGATTTAGGCTCTTCTGCTATCTCCTTTATGTTAGTGATAAAGCTTCTGTTAAGTGTATCATATGCATTTTCAACAATTAAAACAAAACACTGATGTATTCTTAAAACTTGCTCAATTTCTTACAATGACCAATCTGAATTTGAACCCATATCCTCACAGCTTCACATCCATCTGCAGTAAGCCACATTTCCTTCATGCAAGATCACATTACTTATTGACAACTCACGAAGCATTAATGGAACTGCTTAATGATTTCCTTACTTCTCTGCTTACTGCGGCAGCAGCAGACGTCATATTAGATTCATCTTATTTGGGTTGAAATGGATTTCTGCCTTTTTTGAGACTTTTTTTTCTTCTTTCTCCTCCCTGCTCCTTGTAGTAGTTATGAGTAATCTGATAATGTCTTTCAGACGTCAGCCTCCCTCCTCGTTACCTTAGTTACGAAGTATGTCTCTGCCCCAAGAGATTGCTTTCAACATGCATCTAGAATTGGTGAACCTTGGCAGCAGATTCAATTTTCTGCTTTAAAATTTAAAGACACCTACCTCGTTTAAGTCTTTGGGAATGCATGAGTGCATCAGACTCCCTACGTTCCATTCTTTTCTTTATCTGCGCTCTATAATCATCCCCAGCCCTCCGTTTGGGCATGTGCCTGTTTATTTATTTGCCGTCTGTAGCTGAGACCTCTGCACAGTTTCATGGCCCCCATTGTGGATGGATAGAAATAAATAATGACGTATGCGGTCACATTTAAGAAACCAAAAGGCCTTTTTAGCCTTTTACACAGTACCTTTAACTAACCCAGTGAGGCAGGGCTGACAGTTTCTTTAGAATCACTAACATAGTTGGGTCAAGTATTCGGTGTAAAGAAATAATACAATACAAATATATATATATATATACATATATACATATACATATATATATATATATACATATACATATATATATATATATATATATATATATATATATATATATATATATATATATATATATATATACATATACATATATATATATATATATATATATATATATATATATATATATATATATATATATATATATACATATATATATATATACATATATACATATATATATATATACATATATATATACATATATATATATATATACATATACATATATATATACATATACATATACATATATATATATACATATATATACATGTGTGTGTATATATGTATATATATATGTGTATATATACAGTATGTATATGTATATATATATATATGTAGCATTAAGGGTAGGAGGGACACTTATTACCAAATCGATAGTGTTGGTGTACAAAATATTAAATAAGAAGCAAACCAGTTGCAATTATTTAAAATATAGCTGAAAACATTATTGAATGAATGAATATACTAAAAGACTAGCCAATGTTTGAACAAAATAACACAAGTGTGACTTTAATGTTTTTCTCATTCATAACACATATGGTAAATTGCCCCATATTTCATTCTTTTAAATTCATAAATGTGGTTAGGTGAAGGAAAACTGTTTATAAGATCAAAATAATGAGCTTGTGTGGTGATTTTTGATGTTTTGCTGTATAAATATCACAGTCATCAAAATAAAATATACATATGATAACATCCTCAAAACTACTACTTAAACCAATTTTAAAACCAGTGGCATTTCTGACATAAAAATTCTGGAGAGATCATCTGGACATGAGAGACAGAGGAAAACAGAGAGTGGGAGACATGCTGTCAGAAGGGCATCCTGAGATACCAGACAGGGTATGTTTGAGTGCAAGAGAATAAGATACAAAGATTCAGGGTCCAGCATGTAAAGAACAGCACTTATGAGACCTGCTCCTCTGCTTACATCCATTGACCTGAGTATGTGGCTGCTAGTAAGAGATCCTGCCTGGGATTAGCTAATGGAGTTGGGGTAAGTGAGTATAGATGGTGTTACCTCTGAACCCAAGTGTGGCAAAGCAAGCAGCATCAATGTACGGGCAGGCACTGGAGATGGTAATGGAAATGCATGGAGCCACATGGAAGGGACCCCTGAAGATAGATGTAGTGACATTGGATGAAATGGAGCTCAGAAAACCTCATGTAGTGGATCAAGGTAGAGATCCTAGATTTCACAATGTACTAGGCTGCAAGCACCAATAATGATAGAATATTAGCTGAATAATGCAATAAAATAAATTTACTAAAAATGAAGTTCAACATATTCTTATAGCACAACCACCAAAGGATAGAATGAAAAGGTATCTCCGTTTCATCTTGAAATGCTCAATGAAGAAATATGAAATGCAAAAGAATATTTATAAATTTCAAATTTTTGTTAAATCTGCAATTTGCTAAATTGTCTTGTACAGAAGTAAGCGACATGATTCATTGTGAATATGACTCCAAAATAGCCAGATGTACAAGTCCACATCTATACACGCTTTAATTTGTGTCACAAAAAAAGTTAAGGGCTGTAGCCATAAAAGTCCAATGGATAACAGAAAACTGAGTAGCACACCCGATTAAAGGTCTGCCTAGAATACTGCAGGTTCCAAGGGTATGAAATAGGCTAGTGGTGCCAGACACAATATTCACATACTCCAAAAAGATATATACTTCTATGCAAGAATTTGCACTCAGAATATTGTAAATTTGGAAAAATATGTTTACAACTAAGTTGAGTTTGCTATAAGCATTTCAACTATATTTTAAATAATTGCAACTGGTTTGCTTCTTATTTAATTTTTGTACATCAACACTATCGATTTGGTAATAAGGGACAGTGTCCCTCCTACCCTTAATGCTGAGATGCCACTGTTATGGACTCTTGGGGCTGGAGCCTATCCTGA
This sequence comes from Polypterus senegalus, assembly GCF_016835505.1. Taxonomy (NCBI): domain Eukaryota; kingdom Metazoa; phylum Chordata; class Cladistia; order Polypteriformes; family Polypteridae; genus Polypterus; species Polypterus senegalus. The sequence goes on from NC_053164.1 coordinate 146,103,231, forward strand.
CAGCACTGAGCACAAGGCTAGACGCAGTAATGGATGAATCAGAACATTTTGGTATCACAGGTCATCCTAATCTGCATGCCTGGGAGGAAAACAAGAGTACTTGGAAGAAAAACCCCACACCTACACAGGAAGATAGACATACTCCGCTTAGACAATGGATTAACGAGTGAAGACAATGGTTAACATGGCTGCCTCAGAGATGGAGTGTACCACCAAGCTGAGAATTAAGGTAGACAAGGACCCTAAGATTATTGTATCATTAGTAAATCTTCACACAACTCTTTTATACACACATGCTCCAGTACTGTCATTTAACCACACTTGCTAAGGCTCGCTTCTAATTATGGTACATACTGGCTTGCAATCAAGAACCAGTAGAGTGTCACTAATCCTGACATCACAGGTTTGCCCTTTTGTCCACTGAGTTCATCCCTTCGTTGAGGTCAAATGGCAAAATGCACTTTGAGCCACAGGCTCATTCCATCACCTTGTGCTAAGAATAGCCTCTAGGGGTCTTTTCTGCCCACTGCTATTGGACACTTCAATGCTCCCATCCAAAGTACTTGATAGGTTTATTTTTATTTATTTACTTATTAATTGATTGATTGGCTATATTATCTGTCCTATGAGTCTGTATCATTTATTTTATGTTTGTGCAGCTGTATGCATCCGCATTTCCCCATGGGATTAATAAGGTTAATCTAATCTAAATTAAGTCCACAGTATGTTTGGTCCTCAACAGATATGTCAGAGAGTACATAAGCAACAGATGACAGCAAACAGAACTTCATCCCACTCAAAGCAGAACCACAGGTTTGCCTTGTAAGAAGTCAAATGCATTTGGCATCAATCAAAACCATGTAAAGCGTTGCCAGTAATGTTTCCTCTAAGGTGTGTATGTATATAGGTGTGCAGTTTTTTATCAAAAAAATCCACCTACATCACCATTGCCATTGCTGAATCTTTCTGAAAATTTAGAAAGGATGGGGAGGCATAAGAGCCCATTCCTTGGAAATCAATTATTAAAACTTGGGATGTGTGGAAAACAAATGGATGTATCCTTTGAAAACTGATACTAGAATGACCCGGCTATTTTCTAACATGCCTACTCCTTGTGAAAATTATTTGTGCAGGTTGGTTTTCATTTGATGTAAAGTAGGGGTGCCAATTTAGCTCAAACTAAGATTGGAATGCTAATATTAAAAATAGGTATATAATTAAAATACTCAAACATGGATTAAATATTCTGGAGGCTGCATATACTGTAGGTTTGTACTGTTTACATTCTGCTTACTCAGGGTTATGGGATATGCTTATAATATTAAATAGTAACAAGACAATGTTAGCTGATTGCCGCCATTAGTTACCCACCATCAGATCACCTCTTTCATCTTCTGTACTCTTTACAGTTTTATCATCTCCTTTTTTCTTATGAGCAGCATCTGTTTTTTTGCATAGTTTTTACTCCAAACATTCAACATAATCCCCATCCACCTTTACATATTAATTATAGGAGAGAAAAATTAGGGCAAATTATGCATAATGTTTACCACTGGGGGAAAAAAATTAGAAATCTTCTGTGACGCAAGAGCCATTCTCATGTGCACAGATGTTTTCTAGCAGGCATTAACACTGCCAGCTCTAATGAGTCTCCCTACCTTGAAATTGCATTGATTTCTATTCAGATATATACTGTACATATGCTCGAGAGAGTGAGTATGAAAGTCTTCTTTGGATTTTCAGTTGTATTAAAGAGAGTTTTAAAAAAAGATTCTAAGATAGCTCAGTAATGCAGCATTAGGTGCAAGGCAGAAAACAGCCATTTATGGGACAGCTACGTACACTCATATAAACTGAAATCCTTTATACTAAACACAGTTAAAATGTATTAAACTAATTTTTGGAATGTGAGAAGAAATGGCAGGCCTAGAGAACACCAATGTAAACATGGTAAGAATTTACAATGGGTAGCAATTGGTAAAGAATTGATCTTTGGTTCCCAGAGCTTTAAAGGCACTATTGTTGTGCAGGTTAATATTAATATACTTAACTTTTATTGACTATCTAACTCTATATTTATTGTTCTAGTACCAGAATTTAGTTTAAGTTAATTTGTTTTGGTTTCAACAAATGTTTTTTTTTCATCTTCGTGCCCCACTTTGTTACTTCACGCCCCCCTAAGGGGGCCTACCCCAGAGGTTGAGAACCACTGAGTTAAGGTGATCAACCAATTGATTATAAATAATTCTTTCTAAAATTTTAGCCAGAAAACTCCAGGATCTGATTCTGCCTTTTTTCAGACAGGGACGCACCTCAGCATGTTTAACAAATGAGGGCACAGATCCCTCACTAATAGTATGATTGATAATGGCTAGTAAAGGTGGACCCAAAACATCAAAGGCTTCCACTACAATGCGTGGTGGCACAATATCAAGAGGACAGAGAGCTGGTTTAAGGGTGTCAATAGTTCTTTTTAACTGTGAAAGTGAGACAAGATCAAAAGATTCCAAGACAATGCCCTGTTTAACAGTAGAAAGTTCATATCCAGTTTGAACAATGCCACAGCGGATAGTATCCATTTTGCTGACAAAGAATGAAAGAAACTGCTCACATGAATGAACAGTGCTTTTTAATCCCATCACAGAACAAGGGTGAATGGCCAGATTAATTAAATTAAATAAGACCCTCGGATTCGTGGAATGATGGCATACTAAATCACCAAAGAAATCTTGTTTAGTTTTCTTAACTTCAGCCTGGAAATTGAATAGAGAAGTCCTAAAAATCTATTTATTTAGAAACAATCGGACCATCTTTTTTCCAACGCCATTCCACAGTTCGACAGGTGCGGCGCAGTGATCGCGTAGTTTCATTTAGCCACGGAGCAGGTCTTCCCTTATTACAGCATATCTTGAGTGGAGCAATTGAGTCTAAAACCGTTTTACAAGAATTACATTTTAAGACAGAATCATCAATACCATCATTTTGGACATGAACATCAAGACTAGAGAATATGGTTTTAAAATCGGATATAATAGAAGAATTTAGAAAGCGAGAGCAGTTTGGGGGACAACTAGTGGTCGGGACATCAACAGTCAGTCTGCGCATTTCCATATCTGTATGGATTTTCCTTTCCATACTATAACTTCCATCCCAAATTTCCAGAAACAGATTGGTTAGGTCAGTTGTTGATTGGAAATTGGCCTTGTGCAAGCGTGAATATCTGGCTGTTTGTGTTTGTGAGTAAGTGAGCGAGTGGGCACTGCAATGGGTTAGTACCTTGTCCAGGGCTGGTTCCTGCCTTGTGCCCATTGTTGCCAGGAAAGACTTCAGATGCTGCAATTGGATTAATTGGGTCTAAGAATATGAAGTTATGCCTGTTTAAGCTGCCTCACATCTCCATAAAATGTGGCTGAATTCTCAACCCAGTCTATTCATTCTCCCAGTGTCTGCCTGCAGTCCTCTCTGTGTATTCCATCATCCTAAACAGATGTGAGTTGGATTAATCGTTGTTCCTAATTGCACAGTTGTATTGACATACCCAGTGATGAGCTGTCTTCTGTTTTAATTTTAATGCTGTTATTGCAGACAATATCCCCCCAGTTCCAGAAATAATGGATGGCTGTTCTAACTGTTCATATTCTACTTTCAGTCAATGTCATGATGTACTGTATTTAGTCAATTAAGAACGAATCCACAGCTAGTTCATACTTGTGTCAATCATGAATTGATATTTGATGGATAAGGAATGGCAAAATCTTGAAATTCATGATAAACAAGGCTTTAGTCCTCATCAAAAATTAAAAAAAAATGCATTCAATTGCTCCTTCCTTCATCCCTTTACTTAAGAAACAAACTATTTACATTCACCGACTCTTACCAAAAGGGATGTCCTATGCTGTTACATACAATAACCACTGATGCATTGACTGGCTGGATTATTTATACAGTAGTTTAAATGATGAATTTATAGCCTTTTTCCATTAACTGCGTTATAAATCAGTAAGCAATGTCCATCCAACCATCATTTCTCTTAATTGGTTTTATTCCACTTTGTGTGGGTTATGAATCTAAAGGCATGTCCTAGAAGTCCAGAAGTGATGTGATGTGAAAGGAGCACCACTCAATTAAAGCAAATCTAGTAACACTGGTACCAGATACACTAAGAACAGGCAATGTGAGGAGAACTTGTTAGGGAAGAGTGTTTTAGGGCTCATAAGGTACGAACTTGATGTGAAGGGCGAGAACCTCTTGCCCTCCGAAGCCTGATTTGCCCCTTGAGCTGATGGAATTCTTCTTTGACTCAGCTGATTAAGACAGTTGCTTTCTGTACCTTGTGGGTTTGTGTCCTGGTAGCCTAGCAGTGATGTTTGGGGAACATAGTTTGAGGCGTCTGTCGAGAGTCCTTATTAACAAGAAAGCCATTATCATAGGATCATGCACTGTTTATACAATCAATGGTAGATACAGTCATTCTGTGAATTGTTTTCTTGGTGAGTAGTGGAGATGTGAGTAATGATGGTCAGAGCTGGTGTTATGAGTTCAACAGCAGCAGCAGGGGGGTTTTGAGTCAGTTGAGGTCTGTTACTTTTTTTAATTTGGGAAACCATTAAGGAAATGTGCAGTATAACTTGGAAAAACATTTACACAAAAAAACATAACCAAGTTTAAGATGGGTAGGGAGTGTAAAAGGAAACTTGTGGTTGGGCTGGAGTGAAGAGTGAATTATAATTAATTTTAATTTGTTTTTGTAGAACATTTTTTATCTGAAATTATTTTTACTTGATAAGAATAACATATCTTTATATTGTCTGAAATGCTAGCCAGAATAGACTAGACTCCTGGTCCCACTGAAATGTTACTGGTTGACATCTCACGCTTGGTCCTGCAGTGTTGTTTGCACAGTCAAAAAATATTTAAATGTCTTGTCCAAATACCATTCTGTTTGGCTTAGATTTCCAACAGTGAATGGAGACTTAATGTTGAAATCTCAGCGTTGCGTGTTTACTCAACCTTAGCAGACTCCGAGCAATCCAGCAAACCTCAGAGCCTTTGGGAAGTTTTCCATATTGCTGCAAACCAGTTGCCAAAAACGTGTTTTTAATGGCTGTAGCTTAGAAAAAGCCCAATATCTCCTCCCTCCTTCCCCTTTGAACCACAAACTGACAAGTGGATAAAACATAATGAGAGTTATCATTTCAGGAGGTCTATGCCAGAATGTTCACTTTGAACTTCAGCATTCAGTAGAATAATCAGTTGCTCTGAAATCTTCTCTTTGCTGCTATTCATCAGGCTGACAATAAGATGCCTGCTGTCCTTGTGTTGGATGGAAAATAAAGTTTATATATCCTGCAGATGACTAAAAGGTGATGGCTTATGTATGATGGAAGTGTTTAAGAAGAGATGTTCTTTGTTAAGTGACTGTTTTATTTATCTGAAGTGTCAGCTTTTGAATTCTTCAGACTGCACTGTCTTTAAATGCATTAAAAAGCAAGAAAAAAGCTTAATATGCATTGGTCAAAGACTTGTTAAATTAAAAAACATCCTAAACTAGGTGGAGTGTACGGAATGTGTATGGAATAAGATTTAGTAACTGGCAGTAAATATGTTAAAAATATTGTAAAAATGAAAATATCCTTAGTTTGGTTAATAGTCTTCTCAAATATGTCACTGAATCCTACACATGGCAGTGTCCCCCTCTTTTGTCCTATAGAGAGATAGAGATATAGCGAGAGAGATATACAGGTATGTATAGATAGATAGATAGTTAGAGAGAGAGGCATACATACATACATACAGTACATATTGTGTCCTGCTGCAGCACCGCCTGGCGGTGCCTATGGATCCCAACAGGGCTGCACCACACTCTAACTCCGATGCAGCCCTGCAGGACTCCGAGGCACTGCTGAAACCCAAGGGGGTTGCCATCTAGCGTCCCAGGGGAGGCAATGCTCTAGCCACACTTGCTCCCCTGAGGCCTCATGTATTTTCACGGCAACTTTGATACGTGACAACTTCTTTATTTCGGGCACTGTGCAACTTTGTGAACTTGGAAGGAAAAGGAAGTTGATCGAGTGACATAGCATGTCGGAGAAACTCGAAAGCTCAAGTTCACAAAGTTAGTGCCCGAAATAAAAAAGAAGTTGTCACATATCAAAGTTGCCGTGAAAAGGCGAGTCGTAGCCCACTGTCTGAGTGTCATATGAAAGCTTATTAGGGTACAGAGAAAAAAAAAGGCACACAGTAGGGAAAAAGCACGAAATGTCAACTTTAATCTCAAAATGTCCACTTTAATCACTTAGTTTATTTTGTCATTAAAGCAGAACATCATAAACTTCATCTTAAAAATTGTTTAATTTACTAGTTTCTCAAATCCCATTGTAACTAAAGTAGCACGTTAAATACTTTGTTTTGTATTTGATCTTATATGTGTGTGAATCACTACGTGCTTCCGGGCTTTCTCTTCCTCCAACAGGATATAGAATCCATTACATTCGTAATATTACAGCTCTCTGAATAATTAAAATACTGAGAAGTATACGTGATATCATTTTCATGATGATAGGAGTTAAAGGGTGTTATTAAACATGGGAACACGGTGGCGCAGTGATTGTTCATGTCTCACGCAAGATGGTTGCTGCGCCATGCGTGACCTTCGATGAAATACTTTATTACAGAGGTACTGTCTCTTTCAAACGTACTAACCCCCAATTCCTGTCCTTTTCTTTCTCCAAATACCCAATCACCATACAATCAACTCTGTAATAGATGTTAAGCCATCTGTAAGCTTAGAACGGCGATTCATCCAAACTTTTAAAGAACATTGAAATATCTTCATAATGTTTAATTATTCTATCCATCTATCCCTGTCAGTGTTGCACCAGCCACAGCAAGAATACAGAGCGAGGCAGGAACAATCCGTGAATGAAGTTCGAGCTCCTGGTTAGTGCTGCGGCACTGTGTAGTTAAAGTTTTATCTGTATAATATAATAAACATTTTGCTGCATTTCATCTTAAAATTGATATTGTCATCATATGTAAATACACACTTTATAAAGTAGCTCAGGTTGTGCAATATTATAACTGTATTCCAAGTTTACAGTGAGGTGATAAGTTCTACAAGGAGCACTTGATGGACTGATGGAGAGCGTTTAAAGTTCTTGTGATGAAACGGTTTCTGAACCGTTAGGTCAGTACAGGAAATACCATAGTTTCACCATTCTGTGGACCATTATTGTTACAGGTTAATTACAATCAGATGCATTAAACTAATAAGCAATATACGGTTAATTTCATTGTATTTATAAAGCTACGTCAGGGATGTGGATCTGAAAAAGAAAGTTAAACCACACAGGAACAGTAGCACTGCTTTAATGCTGGGTACCGCCAGTCTGTAAAACCGAGTGGAGAACTTGCGTACGACAGGATATGAGCTACCATGGAAATGTGCGTGGCTTTACACTAAGTTTAGGTTTTATACATCACGATTTGAATGTAGAAATGTTCTTACGCAACATTTTTATGTGTATGCACCATTTATACATGAGGCCCCTGGACTTTAAATATTTAGGTTGCTAGTTTCATTCTTGCCTTTTTTTCATTGTGTAATTTGTCTGTGGTCCACACTTGAATCATTTGTAATGTATCCTGATCATTGACATTGCCTTGGTGTGAGCCAAATCCACAATAATATTTACAAACAGCAATACTGTGTACTGTGAAGTTTATTTTGTAGAAATCAAGGTTTAGAAAAGAGAAGCCATCTAAGATAGAATTACTTTGCATGTTGTAGTCGGTCTGTTGATTATCTTATAAATTTCCCTTTTTTACAGGCAGGATAATTCAGAAGGAAAGGTCACCCGTGTAGTCAGCTCACTGTCAAACATTTGCACTTTGGAGAACAACAATTTGTATTAATGTTTTAATTTTTTCCATATCACTTCTGAATTCTCTTAAATCTTCCATATCATTAGTAACAATTTTGAGGTCATAGAGAAGCATGTAAAATGCATTTTCATAAGTGGGAACTGCAAACCTAAATAATATTTTCCTTATAGTGGTGAGTTGGATTGAAAGACAACACAGTGGCCAATACTGAAGAACTATATAAGACATTAAGTGTGACCCTTAGCATTAGATGTCAAGATAAGAGACTTGTGTGTAGGTAAAGCAGTAAAAAGTGAGATGAAGAGAGAGAGGGTTGTGCTTGCTCTGAAAAGATTTGGCATGAGAGTGACGGTTCACTCCTTAGGGACTTCTATGTTCAGACTCTATATGATCTCTGAAAAGAAAATATTTTGTACTAAACTCTTAAAATAATGGTTCTTTAATGGCACTTTACTGGGTTGTGTGGTTTCTCAAAGAACCATTGCTTTACAAAGAACCATCTTATTCTGGGAAAGTACTTTGTGCTTTGCAAAGGTTACTAATATGTGTACAAAACAGAAATATTTAATGTATATATCAGGCCGAAGAGCAGGATACTAATGGATAAAGAAAACCTGAATTTAGCCTGTGTTACTGTTTGCAACAAGAGTCCTTTTAAAATCATGAACCCATCGTTATTTAATAGATTATCATCTGTCCCAGAATATTTATAGAACCCTTTGAGGATATAAACAAATAAAAGCATATTCAGGAACCATCACTGAATGGTTCTTCTTGGAACCAAAAATGTTTCCTCTATGGCATCACTCTAAAGAACCACTCTGGCACCTTTTATTTTTAGGAGTGTAATACAAATATCTTTAAATAAGGGTTTGCAGATTAATGGGAACAAATAAAGATCTTCTGTCTTGTCTTCTATCATCAGTAGTACAGTAGATCTCCAATACTAAAATGTATTCACTGAATTATATATAATACACATGCACAGGCTCATACAAGAGCCTACCCTTGAAAGGCGTATCTTAATGTACTAATTTTGTAAGTGGCCAAAGATTAACTAATTTATCTCTCTATAATATAAAAAAATCTTGGGACTAGACAAGACTTTTTCAAAAAGATAATTTCAAGTCCCACGAGACGAGACTTTGTGCCAAGAGATGAACTGAAGTAGAAGACAAAGTAGAACGTTGTAATGAGGTTCAAAAACGCCGCAATACACATGCAAAGCAGGTTAGAGATTATGGAAGTAATAAAATTCGAAAGTCTAAAAAAATTGATAGTAAAGGTCATATTAGCACTAGCAAACAGAAATTACTTGGTGAACAGAGAAAAGTGATTGAATATATGGACTTGATGGAGGTGATATGACAGACGTACGTACCGTAGATATTGTTTGATTTTAAAGTTTTAGTCTGAGAGTTGTAGATCGTCTAATTTGTGTTGCCATCAGAGAAAAGTAGTGTTTCTTTCCAGTCTGAATCTACAACAATCTATTCGCGTTTGCATCATTCAATGCTCAAAACATAGATTTACACGATTCAGGACCTATACACTATGAGAATCTGTGGTTCCGCAACAATTAAAGCTACTACAAGTTTAATTTCAAACAAGTCACAATTCAGTCAGGTTTATAATTATGATTACAGAGAAGCGATGCAACATATTGAAAGAGTTAAACAATCGGATGTATTAAAAATTCTATAGCCAAAAATGGATGGAATTCCATATGTCTAAAAGTATTGCACTTTACACAAAATTTATCTGCAAAACACGGACAAATAAGTTTTCTTAGGTTTCTATATGAATCCGAAAGATCACACTTGCTTATATAATAAACCAACATGTGACGAATTGTTAGCAATAATAGTTCAAAAGACTGAGATATCAAAGATAGAGTTGATATTTGTGTTTATCCAAAAGCACAGCACGATTCGTCACAAGTGGCAGATCCAGTAAATGACTAGCACGTAGGGCCTGCATGGTGGTTAGCGAGCAAAGTGAGCAGGGGGCAGAGCCCCCTAGTACTAAAATATCTGAATTACTAGTTTTTAGCATTAGTGGTTTATCATGTATATTTTTTGTTTCACACCCATGTCTTTGGGTACACCAAAAACCACAAAATAAAGTATTGTGCTATCAATGAATTTCTAATGCTACGGAATAATATTACTTTATATATTCACTTATGCATGGTAAATTTGTAGCTAGACCAGTCTCTATTATATTTCATGGTCAAGAAATGGGCTACGGATTTCCATTGTGGCAAGGTGTCTCTTGAAGATGACCGAGGTTCTGGTTCGGCTTCAAGAATGGTGACAAAAGAAAATGTCAACTGGCAGTGAAGTGAAATGGAGATCTGAACAGTAATAGTGTGTAAAACAGAAGATTGTATAAAAATGAATCACTTTCGAGTTAAATTTGTACTTCGTGAACAATTCAATATGGGCAAGGCCTGTGGATCTTGGATCTCTAGAATATTGACTAAAGAAATGTAGCATCACTGCATCCGATATTCCAGGGAGTATCTCAAACTTTTACATGTGAATAGGGATAAAATAAATACTGTCTCAAAACTGGGATGAAACTTGAATATTCATCAGTATGAACTAGAGACCATACATGCCTGTGTGACTTCCATTTATTCAATGTAAAGGGCAACTGGAATACTCTGACTAAAAGTCAGGCACAGTACATAAAAGATTCAATACAGAATAACATGGATGTTTAGTAGACTTAGTTATATATTCTTATATAATTCATTACCCTAAATGAAAGTTATTTATTAAGAAAAAAGTGAAAATATATAAAAATGAACATGGGGAAACGTGCTATATAAGTAAAATGTAGTATTAAGTGCTGTAATGTTCTTAAAATACTAAAATTCTAAAGTTCATTTTCTAGTGTATATTAAATGTCTAGACCTAAGATCATTTCTTGGATCACTAATATTAAGGCAGACTCTGTGGCCCAGTGGATGAAGCACCACATTTCAATCAAAACACTGTTAGTTCAGTCCCTGTCTCTAAGCATATCACTTAACTGACTTGACCTGCAAATACAAAATAAAAATGGACATTGTGAGGAAAAATTGATTCAGGCATAGTTTTGTTCAGTTCTTGTATTTTATGTCATATTCAAAAATAACTCATTGAAACAGATAAAAGTATTCTTTTTCAGTGACTTCAATAGTTGTGTTGGTAAACTCAATGCAACAACAGAGCAAAAGTCAGAATATTACACCTACTCTTCTGCAGTTTTTCCTTAGGCATTCTACAAATTCAGTGTTTTTGTGTTTTTTTTCTTCTCATCTACAGAAGCCACTGCCATGAATCCAACTTGAGATGGTGTGCTTTGTGCCATGGCCCATTATCACAATGAAAGTATCCATTGAAAACAACTGTAGCCATAAAAAGATCCACTTGATCATAAATAATGTTTAGCTATGCCATGCAATGAAAATAATGTTCAACTGATAGTGTCTGGACATATGTGTGCCAAGAAAACACTTTCAACAAGATTACACTTCTTCCACTAGCCTGTACTCTTAAAACAATGCTGGATGGATCCATGAACATGTGTTGTTTATTTCAAGTTCTGACTCTGTCACTTGAATGTCATAGCAGAAATTGATATTCATGAAGACAGATCAAACTTTTTCCAATCTTTAATCCTCTTCTTTCTTTAATTACATGCCCAAAGTAGGCTCATCTTCCTGTTTGTAGGTGATAGAAGAATCCGATGTGGTCGCATGTGATGTGCACACCAGTGTTGTAAAAAAACACTTATTTGAGTATATGTGGCCTTTCTGCTGATTTTAATTAATCTAGTCATTCTCTTATGACGTTTTGGTGCTGCCATCACAGCTGTCACTGTGTTGCTACATGCCTACCTCCTAGCCAGTGGTGGGAATGTTACTCAGTCCTTCTTGAACATCCCTTGCCTTGCCTACCTGCCCAGTAGGGGATTGGGGGTCCATCCTGGATGAGGTGCCAGCCTTTCCATTAAAAACTCTTTGGCAGTTTTATCTGTCTGTCTGTATTAAAAATCTAATTTAACAGAAGTGTAACTTTTTTTGCAATGTTTGAGGCTCTTATCAAGAAAAATGTTTTGATTTACTATTAAGGCACGTCTTTTATTAAAGGACTATATATCTGCATTTTATACTTTTGTTTTTGGTTAGTAATTTCTGTTTTATCAGAAATCAACAATGAAAGCTAGATGTAATAACATAATAGGCTAAGATAATTTAAGTTGTATCTATTAATCATAATTGCAAAAGCAAAGTCAACAACTTCAGTCAGGTTGATACACTAACGAACAGGCTCTTCTGTGACTTTGAGACATTATTTATATCTTTCTGGAAGTCTTATAATTAGTACTGGATAATATATCAAAGGTTTCTTGGATGGCTGTATTGCTTGGACTTTTACAGAGCTATGCAAACATTGTTTTTTGCTTGTATAAACATATAAACTAGTCCTTAATATGTACTGTATGTCCATCTGATTCAAATGACCTTTTTAATAATCTCTCAATATGTGTTGCTTTTGACATTACAAAGACTCCCTTATCTACATGTTGCATGTAGGCCAGTATTAGTTGTGAGAACCCATGCTGTAAGTGGGTTCTGGTATGTGTCACTGTGTTGCCTGCAGATGTACAGTTCTTGTCCATGGTTAAGTTTTTATCTTCCAGTGCCCCAGAACCTAAGCACCTCCATAGTAAATGTGTACAAACTGATACCTGTGAATGTAGTCATGCACACTAACATTATACTCATACTTGTCTAAACAGCTGTCAAAAAAAAAAAAAAAAGCTAAAAGAGCGTACTTTAAAATTAAAGAGCAGCTTTAACTTTCTTTTGGAAACAGAAAAAAGGAATTTCTGGTTGCTGCTTGCTGTAAATCTGTAAGTTAGTGGTGTCTGTGTGGGTTTCTGATTAATTCATTGCCCTTATTTTGAACACAAGAGACTTCCTGTTGGAGCAGTTGCAGGCTTATGTTTAATGCACCAACTACGTGCGGCTGGCAATTAAGGGAACTTAATCAAATATTCCCTTGGCCAGAACTGAATTATGTCAGATTGATCTTTATTGCTTAATAATCAAGAGTGGAGGCAGAACAACAGAGAAAGGAAGTGTATTTCAAGAATGCCGAGGGGGAGGAATCGCACAAACTTACTCTCATTCTCTGTCTTTTAGCTGACAGTTTGGTGTACATATAAAGTGAAATCTGTGAATTTTATTTAAACACATATTTAAAAATGCAATTTTACATTTCTGGTGCATTTTATAAGGTTTTTATAATGCATATGCTTTAGACTCCTTCACATTTTAATTAATCTTCTTTATTTTAGATTAACATCACACATTAAAATGCTTTTCCAGGAAATGATTAAGGTTTCCCAGCTCTGTAAACTTCAGAATGAAACATAGCCAGTGGTCTTCCCCTGTACAAATGGTCAATCTTTTCAAAATTTCATAGACAGAAGTTCACCTATGTGTATTTGCAAACCAGTAAACACATATTCAGCTTTATATATTAGATAAGAGCTTGAAGAAAATGCATGGCTATTCTTAAATTATTTTTATGGTTATATTTACCATTTCAGTACTTGTGATTTGCAGCAAATGTTCTGAAGTGGAGTGCCAATAGAGAATGTTTCTCTATTTTACCTTGATAAATTTGTAAATGTATTTGCATGTATCTTTTATTTCAAGTGTAGCTAATTTTACAACTTGAAATTCTTATTTCATATTGTATCTGTAGATATAAAATATGAAAAATCATGTAGCATGCATGAACCAGTTACAAGTTTACTGACTTTTAATAAAATAAGATATTAATTTTGGGCCACTGATCAAGAAACAAAAAGCTCCATCATTTTAAAGTGAAAAAAATCTACTGGTAACTTCCAGTGAGAAAACACAATATTTGCAAAGTACTAATTCTGTTTACTTTAGGACACCTAAATAGGCTCTAGGATGAGCATTTTGGATTCAAAGTTACACATATCATTAAATTTAGACTACATGTGTGCAACAAAGTGTTTTAATATACAGATTCTTCCTGCCAACTTGAGTGGTCACCAAGCCCATAATTAGTAAGATGTTGTCTTTCTCTAGACATTAGTTGTGAAGTTCTGTGCAAAGTTATATTGCATTTGTATGGTCCAGTACCATTATTTCATTTACTGAATGAACTTGGTGTTTTTTTGGTTTTTTTTTTAACCTAAATTCAGGTAGACTTTTTTAGTTTTGTTTGTTGGAGCTCTCTACTGATTAGATTTAGTTTCCTATGTTCCAGTTTCAAAATCAAAAACAGGTGCCTGTTCTAGGGACAGTATGCAAAGTTTTAGATGTTTATGATGATATGACTCATGGTCCACCTGCTGCCCATTGATTTACTAGTTACCCACTATAGACTGAAGAAGGGGAAATTGTATGTCAGGTCTGCAAGTACTGTTCACTTCCCCAACCAGGGAATTTTACCTCCCATTTGTCCTTACATCCACCCATCCATCCTTCACTTTTATGATTTCATCTAATCTTATAGGTAGGGATTATGAACCAACAACAAACTGAACACAAGTTCATCACATGCAAATCCAAGCACAATACCCACACTCTGATGTTCCTGCATAATTTAAAGACATGTGCCAGTGCCTTTAATGTTTAAGAGAAAACAAGAGTTTCCTGAGAAAATCTATGCACTTCAGAACAAGCTTAACGTGAACACCGACCAGGTTACAATTCAAACCCAGGTCTCGTAAAATAAAGGGAAGTAGTGCTAAATAAAGTAATGCTATAACAACTCTGAATTAAAAATTTCTTTATGGTCAGATTAAAATAATGGACCACATACTTCCCTGATTTAATGAGGATTAGCACAATATAGTACTCTTGTGATAATTTTGAACCACCTTCTTTCTGCTTTTTTTTTTTTTTAATTACCTTATCTATTATCAAATTAAAATTACCTTATTTAGTTTTTTTTCATTTCTTGAAATCCAGAAACATATTATTTTGTGCAAGGTTAATTTGTGATGGTAATTCACCAGCACCACTACTATAAATAAAAACAGGGCAGAGTCATCTGATTAGGCCAGAACTTCTTCACTGCTTTGTCATGAAGACTGGACCCTTTCATTGCAAGTGCCTTCAGATTTGTGGTTTACTAATTACTGTATATGGAAATTAGTGTGAATTTTTTGTCACAAACTTTGAGTTCTAATTTTTATATCACAATGGTTTTAAATTGTAAGTTAAAAAAATTCTTACTTCATTCGTTTTATATCTACATCTATGTATTGATATATACACATATATTTAGAAACACCAATTAAACCAATGTGCAAGAATGGATATATGAAGAAAATCAGAGTACCCATAGAAAAACAGCAAGGGAAAGACAATGTGACCTGTCACTAAATAATTTGAAAGTAGAAGTGGGTTTTATTCATGTCTATTGTTGTGTTCTTAAGAATTACTTACAAGCACTTGTATTAACAATTTTAAATCATGTGTTTTTTTTTATATACAACATCTCCTGCCTTATTGGTATGGGAAAACCGCTGCCCAATATAATGTTCAACTCCTCATGACGTCTAGTTATGCATGATGTAAAATTTTATTGGGTTCTCTCTTATTTGTGCTCCTGTTGATCTAAATAAACTCATTTTTAAGCTGTTTTTGGACCACATTTTCAGAAACTACACTCTTATGATAAAATGTAAACTAATACGCTTCAGTAAAAATGATCAGAAGGACCTGAAGATGTACATGCCGCAGTGACCCAAGGCTCAAAGTTTCTCTTTCTCAAAACTTTGGAAAAAATACAGATCAATTATATAGGTATGTGGAGTGTCATTTTCACGTTACTGATCAGAAATATATTTTTGATGTATGATTCTTTACCGATGGGCATTGCTCTCCAAGAGACACTACTAGAATGTTACAAAAACATCTCTCAAACCTAAGCATGTAGGGTATCATTTTAGAACATTTTAAGGCTAGTGATTACTATTGTTATTTTTGATCCTTTATTAGGGATCTAATTCTCTATGGACTTTTATCAGAAGGTGAAAAATGACAAATGTCTATTACAGTCAAGAATTTACAGACTTTAAACATTGTAAAAATTACAGCACACATTTTCAATTTTCAAATATCTTACGCATCTATTCTTGTTTACTAAGTACTACCACTTCACTATATTTCTTATAAAAACCCTGAATTAGGGCGGCCATCACTAATTTAGACTTTTTAGTAATTAGATCAAGCACAACATTTTTAAACTAAAGCACAAAAAAAGCTGGGAGAAGAAACCACTGCCACTGTTTTAAAATGTGCCTTCCTTTGTGTCTAATGAACATGAGTGCATGTCATGTTTAAATGTCTTATCTTTATTACTTCCCCATGCCGGCCTTCCCAAAATGATTCATGTCTTTTCTCTTTCTAGTCTGTAGAGGTTATACTCGGGACTCGGCTGCATTTCAAACTTCATTATACCAGAACACTAAGTATCATTTGCAGAATTCATACAAAAATTATTAAATTATTAGGTAGGCCGTGTAGTGTAGTGATCAACATGTCTGACTTCAAACCCAGAATTTCTGGGTTCAAATCCTACTGTTAACACTGTGTGACTATATGAGCAAGTTGGTTCACCTGCCTGAGGTCAAATTGGAAAAAGAAAGGAAATGTATCTGTTAAATGTTATAAATTATTTTAGATAGAGATATCAGCCAAATAATAAGTAATAGTAACACAAATGAATAAAAGCTGTCTTAATGTGCAGATTAAGACTTCTTGAAGCATTGTACTGTTTTAATCAATTTGTAATGAACATCTTGAAAAAAGACTACACTTGTCAGGAGTCTGAAGAATTAGTCAAAATCTCAGTCCATTTCACTGTATCCTGAGCCAGTGTTTGAACTGCCTGTGCTCCATATATACTGTAATTTTTAATGTGCATTATGCAAAAGTGACATCTTCAAATCATGTAAGACTATGCAACATCATGGTTCTTAGTGTGAAATGCACTAAATCTGATTATTATCACAGTGGGATAGCTAGGGCATGTGCAATGTAGATTAAAGAGTTAAATTCTTATTTTAGTACATACAGCTTTTGGAGTGCTTCAAATATACCCTCAGTGCAAGCAAAAGAAATTCTGCAAGTTGATCAAAGACAAAAACTCTCTTACATTACATTCAGATTCAAATACCCCGATGTTTATATGGTATATATGGGAATTTTTGTTATGAGATCAAAATTTTAAATTTTCAAAGGATTTACATATTTTAGGCATCCATGAACATAATTTAATACCTTTCTGAGTAATGGTACTTTGAATTCAATAACCATAGAACAAATCACTCAATCCAAATGAAAACTAGACACAGCTATTCTTGTAAAATGCTAACAGTATATTAACTCGAAGCAAAAATGCTCAGTAGCTTTTGCTCTGTGGAGATAATGACTTTGTATTTATTGCATACATTGGCCTGCAGTATTGTTTTACTGCAATGACAGCTTTATCATATATTCACAACATCATTAAAGATCTTAATATTTTAATAGGGTGGCGCAGTGGTAGCGCTGCTGCCCCGCAGTTAGGAGACCTGGGTTCACTTCCGAGGTCCTCCCTGCATGGTTTGCATGTTCTCTCCGTGTCTGTGTGCTTTTCCTCTCACAGTCCAAAGACGTGCAGGTTAGATGCATTTGCGATACTAAATTTTTCCCTAGTGTGTGCTTGGTGTGTGGGTGTGTGTGTGTGTGCCCTGCGGTGGGCTGACGCCCTGCCTGCGGTTTGTTTTTTGCCTTGCGCCCTGTGCTGGCTGGGATTGGCTCCAGCAGACCGCCATGACTCTGTAGTTAGGACATAGCAGGTTGGATGATGGATGGATGGAATATTTTAATATAATTGGTGCAGCAACGTACACATGTCTTACACCTACTTCTGCTGGGATCGGTTTTAGATCTCCCCAACTCTGTGCTGGATGATCAGGATTATTTAGCATGATGGATGCATGGTATAGTGTAATTTTTATTTTATATGGTTCCTTTCATGGCTGATACCATAGTGATCAAATAATGTGTGTTCTATGTATTCTGACATTTAGGCTGTGGAGACTGAATTCCTCAGCATGACATGTGTGATATTGACAAAATGCATTTAATACAACAGGTAAAACACACAATGTAATTAAGATTTAAGCATTTTACTGTGAAAACATTATTTAGATTCAACCTGTAGATACTGAGGTCTTTCCTCATCCCCTAACCTCCCACAAAAGTCATATTCCCAAAGTCATACAGTTTATGTGCATAATGTTCTCCATACTAGGAGAAGAAAATCTCTTTGTATGTTGAATTTTATTTTCACTGAGCAAAAAATACTATTGCAGGAAAAAGACTTTTTTTTTGATCCATGAAGTGCAAAAAATAAAATCTTTATACTTGCAGGGTTCTCTCCTCATCCTTTTAGAATCTTTTTGCTGTCAGCTAACATAAATCTCAGGGTGGAAGGACATTCTGGATGTCATTGGCCACCGGCAAGACTTTTGTAGACCTGAACTCTCCCTTTAACATTGCCATGTACATAGGTTATATCTGAAGGACCTGCTTAGACAAAGCATCATGTCCACCTATGAAAATATCTAGTCAAGAGTTTGTTTTCACTAACCATGATCTATGGCAGCACAGAAGTTATTGCTTTTCTCTCATATTTTGGGGACTTTTTGTTCCTGTCACTTTCTGATTACTGCCTGTGTGAAGTTTGTTCTTCTTGTATGCTTTCTTCAAATCATGAAGATGTGCACTTTATTTTAAAAAAAGCTATTATAAGACTGGATGCTGTACTGTGGAAAAATGTGAGTAAGAGTTCCATTGTTCTTGAAAAACCTGAAACTATACTACTGTAAATTGGCCAGGTATTAATCAGTGTGGTTGTATTCATTAGGCTGGCCTAGCTTTCCAGCCTGTCTGTGAATGGTTAGAGTTTCAAATTAACGTGGCATATGCATTTTTTGCAATAAAAAGTAACCAGGGTACACAGGTAAAACATAGAAGTGAAACAAAGTTTAGCTAGCCTCCTAAAACTGCAAATTCTTATATTCTGTATAAAGATTCTTATATGATTGAAGTAATTCTCTAAAATAACATATCTGAATTATATTTTCTATGACAGCTTAAGGAAGGCATGAATCCTCCATCTCTTTACATTTCTGCTCTTCTGCACAATGTATTGCGACCTAGCCAATAAAATGCAAGTTTTTGTAAAAAAAAAAAAAATCTCAGTGTTAATAACCTTCTGTGTAAATTGTTATGCTTCAAGAATGTTAACATAAAACATTGCTTCTTGTCAATTGTGAACTTGCATTCTCTACCCTTGCTTGTCAAACATACTGATTCATCTCTCTTTGCTGTTCACTTTTTGTTTGCTGTAAAAGAAAATGTTGATTGAGAGGGAGTTTAGTACCAGGCTGCCTGAACTAACTGACATTAAAGGCATAAAAATCTGAGGTACTCATGTCGCTTTACACAACACACTCTGTCATAACTCATGACAAGCAGGCCACTAAGGTGACTGCTAAGCCTTAGAGTCATTTGCCTCTGGGGAAGCTCTGTTAAAAATCCATAAAGCAAATATCTCTCTGTACAAATTTACTCATTATTTGAGGACAACCACCTATAAAAGTCAAACTGCATTAGGCAGCAGACTCATCAAAGCAGATGAACTGCTAGAACAATTATAGTTAAACACTGAACACAACATTGGAACAACGGCTGTTTTCACACAGTATGTCATCTGTAAGCAGCATTGTGTGTGTGTGTGTGTAATTCGGTGCGGGTGTGTGTATATGGTTTGAACAGTAGGGGGCAGCACCAAGCCCCCAGACACACACGACCCAACCCAACTCTGGTTCAAAATAAAGGACTTTTAATCCACTCAAAATGCCAACACACAGACATTAAGCTCTCCTTCTTTTCTCTTCTTCCTCTCCTCTTCTCCAGTGAGCTTTGCTCTCTTTCACCTGACTCTGACTCACTTGAAGTATGGACGTGGGTCCCACTTATGCTGAATGCGGGAGTACTTCCATTGGCACTTCATGACTTGTTGGACACACTTCTGAGTCATATGGAAACTAGGGAGGTCCTACCCTGGCAGTGATCTTTGTCATTTCCCAGTGACCCCTACAGGGCTGCTCTTCTGAACTCCAATTCCCATGCGGTCCAGCAGGAGTCCAAACTGGGACTATTGGTGAGGAATGCTGTGACCTATTATCTTGGGATGAACTGCTTGCAGCTTCCAGCTCTCATTTGTCCACTCATCATTCCAGCATCTCAGTCAGGACAGGGATTATAAGGCATCCAGCCCAGGTAATGTCCACACTATGTCCATCCTTCAATTATGGCCTCCCGGTCGGGTAAGAAATCCTCCTTGATCTTGGGCACTTACATACCCCTCAACTGAGTTGACCCTTATGGGATGCAGCAGCCAGTCCAGCGAAGGGCTTGGTCCAAGAAGGGGAATTCTAGGACCATATTATTCATATGTCCTGCATGAGAGAGAAAATGAACAGTTAGCATAACCATTATTTTGTCCCCATTTGTTTTATCTCAAGGTTACTTCATGTGTTTTATATGGGCAATACTTCCAGAAGTGCCATTTTCTGTGGCACTTAAACTCTATTTCACCCTGTGAGTTTGGAAGCATGAGGGAAATTCAGGATTAAGAGCTTTTACTGAGGCTTTCTTTTCTCCAACAGATTGCGTAAGAGAATCTGGATTCACTGGACCGGCAACATTCTGAACACAAGACCCCGGTGGCTCGTGTTCATTGATGTTGGAAGAACACTGTGTCTTAAGACGGTTCTTCCTCATGCTTTGCGGTATGGGGACAGTCTGGGATGCTCTGAACGTGAGATGAGTCCCTTACTGTCTGTACCTTACTGTTTGTTTTGACAATCTTAGGTCTTATAGGAGACTATGCTGTTTGTATGTCAGTATTAGTATCAATTCTATACTTTTCCAGCCTTTTTTATCGGTTGGGAGTGTGTCATTCTGTATGGCCCGGCCCTGATGGACGGCCTCCATACCAGAAAATGAGTCACACAGACTGCGCATTTCTTGTGCATGCTCACTTAAGCTTTTTGTGGGATCTGGGATATTGAATCTGGATGTGGATGTACAGAACCAGTCTGCTCAGTTTTATTTAACAATTAAGTCCAGACACTGTGTGAAAGTCTGTACAAATAGCAGGAAGAGAGTCACTTACCCCAGATATCTAGTCACAGAGTTGTTTGTGTCACGGAGTATCTAGGAATCTACTGTTGTCATTGCCACTCCAATCTTCTACACAATACACACTAGCTGTGTTACCTGGCTTTGCCCAGGAAATTTTGTAAGACAATGGACATCAGTTATAGTGCCATCGATTAATCAGGTATATCAGAAGTATTATGGAACTAAGTGTTTTTCTGTATACAAATTTTTTTTGTTTAAACCAAGGACAAATATTGGCAGGCAGTGTGTTGAGCGTATGGCTATGGACTTCAAATGCTGAGGTTGTGGGTTCAAATCCTGCTGATCCTCTGATCTTCTATGTAACCATGATCAAGTCACTTCACTTGGGAAGCCTGTGACCGTCATGTTTTTCTGATCATGTGAAACTGTCTGTTATGGCCATGTTAAACGATACATAGTCTGAGCACCCACATCATGACATGACAATCAGACTGAACGTGTTTGAGTACATATGTGATGTATGGCTAGTGACTGTTGTGTACTGTGAGTAATCACTAAACCATGATATCTTAAAAATCGTGCAGTATATGCCCAGCATAAGACTGCTAGTTTTCCCTTGGAGTTTACAGCACCACATTTAATGCACATTTGGTGGACTGTTTTTCAGCTTGATGACTGGGGGGTTGGAGGTTGGAGCGGAGCAGGTAACCAAAATGAATACCAATGTACAACATTAAAGGTGCTGATAGTCAGTGGCAAAAAACAGCATTTGCCAACCATTGACCTTTGCTTTTTCTTTCAGATTTTCTGAACTTTCTCTTTCTATTATAAAACATCTGCAGAGTTGTTTTTCCTGTCTAAGACATTGCCCTGTCTTCAGTCACCTGTCTGCCCTATTGGTTACTGGTGCTATTCGCATGGCCAGTAAATTACTTTTGCTGCATCCTTCATTTGCATAATGCATGCTCTAAGAGCAGCCGAGACAATGTAAGTTTGTATTATATTAATAAATACCGACAGATTGACTGATTTTCTTTTTTCTTTAACGTCACCAAATTTTAATCAAAGCATTTTTGAGATTTTGGGGTATTTAGTTTTTCAACTTTAGGGTTTTTTTACACCCTAGTGTAAAGTTTGATATATTGAAAGGTCCTTTCATTTCAATTGGAGCCTGAAGTGGTGGGGACATCTGGAGTTAAACCTGAATGTTTTACATGTTGTTCCCTCATCTGTTAAAAATTACTTGTTAGCCACCTGATTTTGTCCATAAGTAACTGATAGAATTTGAGCCTGCATGGCCTTTGCATCAAAACAGATGGATTGGGGAATAAAAGTAAGCACCTGTACCCGTGCATCAGCATTTCCATGCAACATTCAGTCTAGAGCCTGTCCTCCAGGCCAACTGGGCTCTGAAGACTTGCTCATGAGGAGGAATTTCTTAAATAGACATGAGCAGACAGAGTTTCTGCTCTATGGAATAATGAATGCTTTCCCATTTAGTAAAAATAACTTACAAATTATTAATAATTTATCCTAATTAAATTAATCAGCAGTGTAAAAAAAAAAATGTCGTAATCCCAAATTAAAAATGAAACCATACTAGAGACAAATAATGGTGATTATGACAGTATGTCACAATATTCTCATTAGGCATGTCATTTTGATTGCTATCTGGATCTAATAGTGTATTCATAAGCAAGGCTTCCATGTGAGTGTTAAGTCACAACTGGTTCTGCATTCCACTTAAAAATTCTTTGCAGCCGGTTTTGTTGAACCAGTAAAATATTTACACCTGGAAGGACATTATACTGCTAGAGATGCAAAGGATCGGTTACTCCATAAATCATTCCATTTTTATAGCTTCTTTCAGGCTGAATACCAAAGCATTTTAAGCTGTTAGTCAATGCTCTGCTGTTTAATTGTATGCAATAAATATAAAACACTTTGACAGAGGGAACAATAATGAAAAGATTATTACAAATTTAATTTTTGTTCAAAATCTAATCATTCAAATTATTTTAAAAGATAAAAAGCTCACAGATCAATGATTAACTTCCCAGCAGCAAACAAAATTATCAGTTAAAATAAAACAAGGAAGTGAAAGAAGTGAAACTGGTGCCCTGTAGCACAAAATGGAAAATACTGTAAGCATAAAAATGGATGATAACTGCAAAAGGGGGAGAGGGAGTATGACAAAGAGAGTGAGCACCTTGCAGTAATCCTAGGATAGCCATTGAAAAAAATGGAAGGATTTAATGGCACAACTTGATGATAAATCAAAGGGAGAAAAGTCATTATTCTGGAACCTGGAGGAGTACATATAAAATAGTTTGGGAACCAGCCAGTTTTTCCTTTTATTAATGGATAGTTTGTTTTGTTTTTTTTCCACAGTTGAAACTGGTCTCATCGTTCTCTATGGTTATCAGAATAAGTCCGGTGCACTAAATAATGCTGCCTGAGGCAAGGAACATTTGTTCTAACCCCATCCTTACTAGATATGAGACGACACATTTAATGCACATTAAATATGCATTGTAATACAGGATTCTTAATACAGTTTTCCTACGATACAGTTGGTGTTCTTGTAACAACACACAAAATAAGAAAAAAATTAAAATATTACATTTAGAATAATAAAACACACAAAATATTGGAGAAGCCAGCATACTGAAGAATTTATCAGTTATCAATTACACTCCAGATTATCAGTTTATCAATTATTTCAAGGGGACTGCACACGATGTGGAGCCACCTGATGGACAGCAAACTCTCTAGAGGCAATACATCTGTTCTGCATCTTTGTAGGGAGTGCTGTCCATGGGTTGGGCAATCCATGAAGTGGACTATTAAAACAGGAGTGTCAAGGGGTCTGATGTTTCCAGCAGCAGGTGCCAACTACAAAGCTCACCCGGTGTGAGGAGGACCTTAGGTACATGAAATTTGCTGGGTAGAAGAGCCGCATAATTGCATGAGGCGGAGCTGCCCAGAAGTCTGGAGCACTTGGTGATTCACATTTGGGAAAAGGCATCATGAAGAGTTGGGCTTTATTAACATTTCAGAAATTAACAAAATGATATAGTCAATACAGTATATAGACAATTGAGTATGTGAAAATCTGAGCAACAGTATCAAGCAGGGAGCTGTAACTTGCACATGCGCAAAGTTGATTCTTGGAAGTTTGCAGTTCCCCAAAGCTACAGCAAGTAATGTAAAGGATCTATGTTATACTTGTCTTTATAGCAGTATATAAAAAAGTAACTGAATATACATGTAATTTTTAAGGTACACAATTAACTGTCATTTTTGGCATTATTATATAATGTCAAAAAAAAATACTGTTACATGAAAATGACAGTTTTACCAAAGTGCTAACTGAAGCAATCACCACATCCAACATCCCGTCTCTGGTTTTAAGGTCAAAGCCCATGATAAATGAATATTTGAACAGGTCAGACATGTGGTGTTATTATCTGAGTGCTAACATCTTCTTTTGTAAGGAGGAAAGGAAGAGACATATTAAACTTTTTTGTACAAGATCACTAACTAGTTTTGTCATCTGAAATATATTCTGTATATCTTAAGTCACATTACATCACAGACATGGTCCTTCCATTACATCCAACCCATCCATAGCTGGAGATAAATCTGAGTTCTCATGCCTGAGATGAGCATCAACATTACTGTTATGTGAATAGATCTTGGAAAGTGCGATGACAATTACTTTCATAAGCAAGTCCCTAGAATAAGAGTCACAAACAATTGTTTCATGACAGTAAAGCTTTAGATATGTGCAGTACTGTACACAAATTCCATATGCTCTTTTACTATAAGGTGTATTTTCTCAAACAACTCTTATTAATTAAAAAGGTACTCTGTGTCATTAGTTTGTATATTCACTTGCTGTTCCCAGCCTTCTTGTGTAAGGATTATCTTCCATACAAGGGGTAAAAAACTTCACCTTTTGGCATCTTGTCACCTCTTTCATTGTTTTTGAAATTGTAGGATGTTTTAAAAGAGTTTAATCTTTCACAAATGTAATTTCCACCCTGTGATGTTTCTGCATTATGGGCTAGTGAGGCACAGCCCCACTAGAAGTTGTGCAAAATAAGTGGTTTTCCTCAGTAATTTAACCTGTTAAAATGTTTATAACAACTATCAATTTTATAATTTTCCATCTTATGCGCAATGTAATTTCTCAGCTTAAAAGCTATTTCTTTTTGTACTTTTGGAATTGTTTGCATTCTGGATTCTGCAATACTGTTGGGAGACTGAAAAGACTAGGTCTTTTGAAATTACAGTGTTCTAGGTTTCTCATTATTCAATAGATTTTTTTTTATGATGCAAGAAATTGAATATTGTGCAGTCATTAGCAAAAGATGGACAGGTATTATTAGCTAAGCAGATTAATAATAATTTTTGAGAAATCTGCAAACAGAAAAGAAAATTCTGGTTGCCCCACCAGGAGTTATTTCAAAATTCTACTGTTTTCACCACATAATTTCTAACCTTTTCTATTTCAAAAACATGTAGTGTGTTGGGTCAAAGGTGAGCATGGCCAAAAAACTCTATGATATAAGGTACATGATTAGCTGTGAAAGCATTATCTTCCCAGTTTTATATTGTAGATTTGTTTGTAATTGTTAAAATGTTTAGTAAATGGGCAACACAAATAGAAATATTACTTCTAGTGTCAATTCATATCAGAGCAATGGGTATGTGAAACCCATAAAGCCCAAAGTACTGCCCCTCCCTAGCTCAGGAGCTTCTTACCATCAGGTCATTTTTGCGATAATAAGCAATAATGTATCCTTAGTTGCCAAACCACCAGTAGTGAAGTTCTTGGTAAAGGTAAATTGTGTCTTGCATTGGTCTCCTTCAATGTATTTTTTGGTTGTACATTCAGAAGGAGTTTTGTTGCACCTGTGAAAGAACATGTGAATACAAATATTTTATAGGTTTTTTTTCCCCCTGGTACATTCTATAATTTTAGGTTCAGAAATTGACAGTGCATTATAAACACTGGAGTTCAAAATAATAATTGGAGCTCTAGCCACTGTGTCACACCATGTTTATAGTACAGTAGTGATACTATGCCAAAATCTGATGGAAGATTAAGACTAATTTGAACTGATGCTGCTGCTTTTAATCCTATTAAAGGAGTTTAGTTACATTACTTATTTGATGGTTAATATTCTTGGTAGATGGATTTTTTTGATGCACAGAATTAGTCAAACTGAAAGAATTCCTAAATATTTAATGAAAATAGTGTCTATGCACAATGTTTTCATTTAAGAAATCAGGACCATTTTAAGGATACTTTTTCTTAAATCCAATAGCTGTCCCATTAAAAGCCACAAATTTATTTGTTTATTTATTTATTTATTAACAAAATGCAAAACAGATTTGTAATTTCTTAGCTGGGGTCCTAAAATTTATATGTAAAATTTCTGTCAGTAAAATCTCTCTCTTAAAACATACTGAAGGTGAAGTCAACATTTGATGTTGTTTAATCTTAATTTAGGCTCTGCATAATTTTTTGTTTATTTTAAACATAGTACTTTGTTAGACAGATAGATTGATACCTTATTAATCCCAAGGTGAAATTCACATAATCCAGCAGCAGTATACTGATACAAAAAAACAATATTAAATTAAATAGTAATAAAAATGAAAAAAATTAAAATAAAATTAATGTTAGCATTTACTCCCCCGGGTGGAATTGAAGAGTCGCATAGTGTGGGGGAGGAATGATCTCCTCAGTCTGTCAGTGGAGCAGGACTGTGACAAAAGTCTGTCACTGAAGCTACTCCTCTGCCTGGAGATGACACTGTTAAGTGGATGCAGTGGATTATTCATGATTGACAGGAGTTTGCTTAATGCCCGTCGCTCTGCCACAGATGTTAAACTGTGCAACTTTACTCCTACAATAGAGCCTGCCTTCTTAACAAGTTTGTCCAGGCGTGAGGCGTCTTTCATCTTTATGCTGCCACCCCAGCACACCAGCGTGTAGAAGAGGGCACTCGCCACAACCGTCTGGTAGAACATCTGCAGCATCTTACTGCAGATATTGAAGGATACCAACCTTCTCAGAAAGTATAGTCTGCTCTGACCTTTCTTACATAGAGCATCAGTATTGGCAGTCCAGTCCAATTTGACATCCAGCTGCACTCCCAGGTATTTATAGGTCTGCACCCTCTGCACACAGTCACCTCTGATGATCACGGAGTCCAGGAGGGGCCTGGGTCTTCTAAAATCCACAAGCAGCTCCTTGGTTTTGCTGGTGTTAAGGTGTAAGTGGTTTGAGTCGCACCATTTAACAAAGTCTTTGATTAGCTTCCTGTACTCCTCCTCCTGCCCACTCCTGATGCAGCCCACAATAGCAGTGTCATCAGCGAACCTCTGCACGTGACAGGACTCTGAGTCATATTGGAAGTCTGATGTATATAGATTGAACAGGACTGGAGAAAGTACAGTCCCCTGCGGCGCCCCTGTATTGCTGCACACAATGTCAGACCTGCAGTTCCCAAGACGCACATATTGAGGTCTGTCTGTAAGATAGTCCACAATCCATGCCACCAGGTGTGAATCTACTCCCATCTCAGTCAGCTTGTCTCTAAGGAGCAGAGGTTGGATGAGGTTGAAGGTGCTAATGTAGCAAATGTATCATAGTATTTTCCCTTTATTTTTCTCTTCTATTCCCCATAGTAGATAACAAGGTATAAAGTAAAGAGACATTTCTAAGAAATTACATTTTTAAGGGTTGAGAAACAAAAGCTGTGTTCAAGAAAGTTTGTTAATTCATATGCACTAAATTTTATGTTTTTCTAATTTTCACTTTCAGTAATATTTTCCTAAACCACTGTGATAAGGAGAGTATTATAAACTGAATTGGAAGTGTAAAAATGTACCTGCATTAGACTCATTGACAGTAGGTGTTATACATTACATGCACATTTAAAAAAGGGGTTCTTTAATGGTACTTTATGTTTCTTTATTAGGTTGTATGGTTCTTGTAAAGCTATTTGACAAAGCATCATTTAATTCTGGGAAGTTTTTTTTTTTTAAACATTTTATTAATTTGATTAAAATCAAATAACATTCCACGCAAGCAAGTCAAGTTTAATAAAACTAGGTTTGAAACAAATCGACCCCCTCCCATGTGGAAGAGAGCTAAGCCTGAAGAGTAAAACTTTAATAAGAGTGAAAACATGTAAATGAATAAATGAATCATAATAAATAGAATAAAAAAAAAGGCAGGATAGAAGCTGCTTCCTCAATTTAATTGTTTATTCTAAAATGTTATTGATTAGATCCTGCCAGGTTCTGAAAAAGTTTTGTACAGATCCTCTAAGTGCAGATTTGATTTTTTTCCAGTTTCAAATAGTAAATAACATCAGTTACCCACTGACTTTGAATAGGAGAGTTAGGATTCTTCCAGTAGAGCAAGATACAGTAAGTCTATGTGCCAATAGTGTAGTAAAGGAAATTATAGTTTGTTCTTCTACACTTTAACTCCATCTGGAAGTCCACCAAACACAGCTGTTAATGGGCTAGGAGGGATTGTGACACAAAGGCTGTCTGAAAGGCATTTAAAGATTTGTGTCCAGGATGATGTTAATTTGGTACGTAGCCAAAACATGGCCCAGTGAAGCTGGAGCTCAATTGCAACGTTCACAGGTTGGATCTTGCCTTGGAAACATTTTGGACAATTTTAAACAAGACAGATGTGCTCAGTTTTTAAGTTGAATAATTGTATGGCTTGCGCATATGGAGCTTGAGTGAATTCTGTGCATTTCTACCTTCCATTCATTTTCTGAGATGCTGAGTGAGAGATCCTTTTCCCACTGTACTATGGGATTTTTGAAAGGGAGGGACTTTAAAGTGTTTTGTATACTGTATATTACTGAGATGTTGGCTCCAGCATACCCCTGTGACACTGTAATTAGGATATAGCGGGTTGGATAATGGATGGATGGATGAGATGCTGTCCGAGTTCTTGAGACTGATTTTTTCCGTCATAGAGGTAGGTGGGAGGTGAGGAAAGTTGACCACGTTCTGTTTATCAAAGTTTCTAATTTGAAGTGAAAGAAATGTGTTGCTGGAAAGTTAAATATGGAGTGTAATTGTTCGTAGGATGCGAAGATGTTGTCTATGTACAGATCTCTAAGTGATTTAATCTCTGTCTTAAAATACTTCCGACAATGGTTCCATATTCTGAAATTGGGTTGTTAGTATATTGGCGATGGAATATAAAGAGTTTCTGGGAAGAGTTCTTTTCATATGAAGTTAGGTCTTTGTGCTTTGATAAACTTCCTGGTGTGTACAAAATAAAATCTTTAATCTTTGGTAGGCTGCAGGACACTAACTGATTAAGAAATTCTCAACTTAACCTATGTTATTGTATGCATCCAGACCCCCTTTTAAATTATGAGCGACCTGCATTTCACAAATCAGTTACCATCTGTTCATGGTTATTTATTGTAAGGAGCCTGTTAACAGATCTAAATAAATAAAAGTTCTTTCTGGAACCTTCATATGGATGGGTCTTTTGGAAACCCAGATTGGTTTTCCTGTGGCATCACTCTGAATAACGGCTGTGACACCTTTATTTTTCAGAATTTGGGATGGTCCTAGATGTCTAAGGGTGAATTGAAACTAAAGGTAACCACAGACCTCCAAAATAGTTTGAAATGATGGAAAAGCCAAAATTGATGAATAATGGATGTATAGATGTATGTCTACAGGGTGAAAATCCAGGTAATTCAACGGGTTGATGTCGTTGTGGAGTGTGCACATCGTTCATTTGTCTTTGTACATGTTATGTTACACATGGTGACACAAAATTGGTTTGTGTGGTCCATATAATGAGTTTTTTCCCCACCTTGTATCTGGTGTTGCCAGGATTTGTCTCGGCCCCCATGGCATCAACATGGATCAAGCAATTTTGAGACTGCCATATTATTTTAAGAGGTATTGTTATGGCCCTTTGTACACAGGTACAGTACATAGTCACCAAACATCTTCATCCTTCTTATCACTACAATTAGGTGATGGGCAATGAAAGAGCTGTAATAGGGCATTCATTTCTTTAAGTGAAATGTGGCATGAGAAAAATGACAGCTTGCTATGTCCTAGATGTACATTTAATGGCAGCACTGATGTTTATATACACATTTTTTTTTTTCTCCAGGACCCTAGTGACTTTTGTGTGGTCATCACAGCTGTTTCCTCCATGCATGTCTTTCTGATGCTTTTTCTCATCAGTTCAGCAAAATTACACTCTTTGAAGATCAGCTCACACTTGCGTCACATACAAAGACTCAAGGGAAACAAGAGCCTTGTATATTTCCAAAGTGATTTCATTTCAAGCTGAAAAGCAGTAAAAACAAAGCATGCAGGCGTGTTTTCTTATTCCTGGGGTTTTCTTTAAAGCACCTCCAGCTTTCAGCCCCTTAGCCAGCTTGACACAAGCTTGCTTTTCTATCCTCTCAGCAGTGGGTGGTCTTCTGTAGCCCAGTCAGAATTTCCTAGCTCCTGTGGAATTCATTAACTGCAAGACCCTTTACCCCTTCTCCTCCCTCTTGTCAGTATAATGTCAAAGCCTCAGTTCACTGTGTGACCGGGTCCATGTTTCTCATAACTTACCTTATACTCTATGAGATATTGTATCTAGAGATTCACATGTTACTCTGCAGGTCCTCAATTGTTATGTTTAGGTAAAGTTCTTTAGCTGACTGATTGATTCTTTAGTTTGTTGAATGGAATCATACATCTCTAACACATTATAATTATTTTTGGTGTACATTGTAGCTGATTGTAGTTTATGGAGTTGATATGATGTGATCAAGCTGGCTTCTTTTGTAATGTGGTACATTTGTACCAAAGAACTATTAGTTAAACAATGCCTATGAATCTTTTGAAGCACAAGCTCTCTCAGGTGCTATATTTCTTTCAACTAATCCAGCTATAGATTACAACAAAAACATTTATTTATATAGCACATTTTCATACAAACAGTAGCTCAAAGTGCTTTACATAATAATAGATTAGTACATCTCTATCATACATTCATTTGTTTAACAGCATTTATTTTAACATCCTTCATAATGATTATTGTGTCAATCTCCAGCTAATTTGTAGCAAATTAAGTAACAAATTTGCAGGGCTTTAGCTTTGCTGTCTCACAGCTCAGGAGTGGGTTTGAATCCCAGCCTGGTCACTGTCTATATAGCTTGCGTATCTACCTACATACAGTGTGTGTAGTTTTTTCTCTAACTCTGTTTTCTGGTTTGCTTACCACTGCTTGTGTGCTAATTTAATGGGCAACCTCAAACTTTTGTGGTATGACTGGGCATGGTTATGTCCTTCAGTTTACCGGAGCCCAGTTCAGTTCATGTTGCTCCACAGCCCTAAGTTTGTTTAATCAGGTTTAGAGAATGGGCAGAATATTTGTGTGATGTTACTGTATCACAGATCTTGATGAACACCATGATACTACTCTTTCAATAAGGACAGTAAACAGAATTTAATAAAAATCTGAAAAAGCAATGTCGTTGGGCCCAAGGTAGGATTGAATATATAAGCTCATTATTTTACTCCAATCCTTTATCTGAGTGGGCACAATTACTAAAGTTTACTATATAAAAAAACCTTTGTAAAAATGCTTATTAGTTCATTGGCACTGCACATCTGAGATGCTACTCCTAATGTTATGAGACTGTTGAACAAAAGTTGTTAGTCTGAACCCTAACAATAATTAGATTAGTTTAATCCAATGTAATACTTGTGTCTTTACTTATGTAAAAATAGGAAAACTACTGCCCGTATGTGTTGTTACAAGTACAGTACTTTAAAAACTAAACTCAATTTAAACAATGTAAAAGTGATTGTTGTTAATGCAATGGTGAATAAAGACTTGTTGTTTACTTTTCTTTTGTATTAGATAGATAATACTTTGTAGAAGAGAGGAAATAGAGCATTAGTAGGCTGGCCAGTATGCTTGTGAGATAGTAGTGTGTTATTTAATTGTTTTTTTTTAAATATTATAAAATATTTTAAAATATTTTTTTTAATGTATTACTCTAATTAGTATAATATGAGTGATTCTGAGACTATGTATAATTTTGTTTCACAATAACCTGGCATCCTGTTTAGTGCTGATTCTCACCCAGTGCCCAATGCTATTGTAAGCAATGACTGAAGTTTTGCCCCAGTGTGAAAATTTGATTTCAAATTCATTTGTACCTTCTGTAATCATGCACCCACACCCAAATCTGCTCTTAACCACTGAAATTACACAACTCGCCTTATATCATCATACTACACTTGCTCTCATTGTTACAAAACAAATCACACACATCATTCCATATCTGCAGGGCTCCCACAGTTTTTATTTTATTTTATTTTTTTTACAAAATTTACAAAATCCAGGACTCCCTACCCTTACTTACTTTGTGCATGTTCTTACACTTACTTATGGAATTCCATTGATTCCAATGACCAGAACTGTGTAACACTGTAGCTCTGACTCGACAGGACCCTGTAATCGAACGAACAGGTTCATAAATGAAATGTAAGAAGCTATGAAAATGTCAAGAGATTTATATATAATTTTTCTAAAACTACCAGGTAAAACACAGAAGAAGGTAAAGAAAACAGAACTAGTGTATGTGTAATGGATTTAATGTTTGTTTATGTGTATTTTGTTTTCTGTCTGTCATTTGATAGGAGCTATACAGTCACACTATATTTAACATCATCAGTCTAGTAGGTTTATGATTTAGGGTTTCTATTTTTCTTTTTTGCTTTAACTTTTATATATCAAACTGATCAGATAGATTACAGCATGAACAAAGTGTAAAAATAGAAAAGCACAGAAAGCTAGATTCCACATACTTGTTGCCTTTTTTTTCTTAGCACAAGGAGTAAAGACAGACTGGAGCAGGAATTTTTAAATGTATAGTATACTCCTGAAGAAAGTTTGTAGCGGGAGTGACCTTCTCGTTGACATGTTATTCATTCTTTAAATTATACTACACATTGTGACTGTTATACTAAACAACAATATACTGGCAAGCCAGTAGATTCCGTTTTCAGCCATATGCACATGTTCAAGTTTAATGATACAGTATATAGCCGATTTGATAATTAAGAGAAAAGATTCAAATACTTTAAAATTTTGGTACTAAAGACGTTTGTACACATTACTATGAATATTACTATGAATACAGTTGGAATATAAGGGACAGACACTGATGTTAAATGGTAGCCTTAGTTTCATATTTAACATATTAGCCATAACACAGCTCTGGTTGCCATGTGTGTTCCTTCATTTACTCTACAAAAATGCTCATTGAAATGAGTACTTTGAACTTCATATGACTCTTTTTAATGAAGCCAAGAGATTGTGTTTTTCCTTTTGGCCCCAGATCTGTTTTCTAAACTAATTTATTTTCCATTACTAGATTATAGAGAGCAGGAATGCAGCATGGCTGTCAGACTAAACTCATTTCTACACCTTTACCACCACTTTTCTCACCGTTCGTCATAAATACCATACTATATTCTATAAATACTTTTGCAAATGCTTGATATTGTTTAGGTTTATAATTTCTGACATTTAAAAAGCTCTCTTCCTCAACCAATAAATTAGATTTTATGCTTGGGTTTTTGGTCGTTTCATGTTTTTGACTTCTAATTTTGGACCATCTTTGCTTTCTGATTTTAGCACTGCAGTATTTCTGTTTCCTTTATAATTTTTTTTGCAGTTACTTGTCATTTCTACTTTATTTTTAACCACCATGCCATTGCTCGTATTAAGTTCAATGGCATGTCCTTGTCTTTTAACCATTAGATAGAAATCCACTGTTAAACAACTTTTCATCCCAAATTCAGTCAGTTCTCAAGTTCTCAAAAACATCCCAGGCGATAAACATGAATATGGAGTAGAAGGTGAATTTTTGATGTGTGGGTGGTGAGTGATGAACAGTGATCTAACACAGGCAGCTTTAGGTACACACTAGGATTCATTTCTTTATTGGACCTTATTCCACTACAGGGCATACATCATTAATCATACACAAATAGTCATTAATAAAGTACCATTTAAATTAAGAATGTAACATGTACATCTTTGGCATGTGGGTAAAAAATGAAGACCAGAACATAAAGGATAATGAACAACCAACAAACTATACAGTGCATCCGAAAAGTATTCACAGCGCATCACTTTTTCCACATTTTGTTATGTTACAGCCTTATTCCAAAATGGATTAAATTAATTTTTTTCCTCAGAGTTCTACACACAACACCCCATAATGACAACATGAAAAAAGTTTACTTGAGGTTTTTACAAATTTATTAAAAATAAAAAAACTGAGAAAGCACATGTACATAAATATTCACAGCCTTTGCCATGAAGCTCAAAATTGAGCTCAGGTGCATCCTGTTTCCCCTGATCATCCTGGAGATGTTTCTGCAGCTTAATTGGAGTCCACCTGTGGTAAATTCAGTTGATTGGACATGATTTGGAAAGGCACACACCTGTCTATATAAGGTCCCACAGTTGACAGTTCATGTCAGAGCACAAACCAAGCATGAAGTCAAAGGAATTGTTTGTAGACCTCTGAGACAGGATTGTCTCGAGGCACAAATCTGGGGAAGGTTACAGAAAAATTTCTGCTGCTTTGAAGGTCCCAATGAGCACAGTGGCCATCATCCTTAAGTGAAAGAAGTGTGAAACTACCAGGACTCTTCCTAGAGCTGGCCGGCCATCTAAACTGAGCGATCGGTGGAGAAGGGCCTTAGTCAGGGAGGTGACCAAGAACCCAATGGTCACTCTGTCAGAGCCCCAGAAGTCCTCTGTTGAGAGAGGAGAACCTTCCAGAAGGACAACCATCTTTGCAACAATCCACCAATCAGGCCTGTATGGTAGTGGCCAGACGGAAGCCACTCCTTAGTAAAAGGCACATGGCAGCCCACCTGGAGTTTGCCAAAAGGCACCTGAAGGACTCTCAGACCATGAGAAACAAAATTCTCTGGTCTGATGAGACAAAGATTGAACTCTTTGGTGTGAATGCCAGGCGTCACATTTGGAGGAAACCAGGCACCGCTCATCACCAGGCCAATACCATCCCTACTGTGAAGCATGGTGATGGCAGCATCATGCTGTGGGGATGTTTTTCAGCGACAGGAACTGGGAGACTAGTCAGGATAAAGGGAAAGATGACTGCAGCAATGTACAGAGACATCCTGGATGAAAACCTGCTCCAGAGCGCTCTTGACCTCAGACTGGGGTGATGGTTCATCTTTCAGCTGACAACGACCCTAAGCACACAGCCAAGATATCAAAGGAATGGCTTCAGGACAACTCTGTGAATGTCCTTGAGTGACCCAGCCAGAGCCCAGACTTGAATCCAATTGAACATCTCTTGAGAGATCTTAAAATGGTTGTGCACCGACGCTTCCCATCCAACCTAATGGAGCTTGAGTGGTCCTGCAAAGAAGAATGGGCGAAACTGACCAAGGATAGGTGTGCCAAGCTTGTGGCATCATATTCAAAAAGATCTGAGGCTGTAATTGCTGTCAAAGGTGCATCGACAAAGTATTGAGCAAAGGCTGTGAATACTTATGTACATTTCTGTTTTTTTTATTTGTAATAAATTTGCAAAAACCTCAAGTAAACTTTTTTCACGCTGTCATTATGGGGTGTTGTGTGTAGAATTCTGAGGAAAAAAATGAATTTAATCCATTTTGGAATAAGGCTTTAACATAACAAAATGTGGAAAAAGTGATGCGCTGTGAATACTTTCCGAATGCACTGTATGTATAAGACGACAGACTGGATTGGCACCCAGGTTGACAGAAGTGTAAAACAGAACTCTCTGTACTCTCCCACCAACTGTTTTGTATTAATTTGATTGCAGGACAGCTGGTGGCTGTCTGCAGACAAAACAAGAGCTCATCACACCAATTTCTCATTTATAAAGTCATACATATACATTAGATGTGACACATCATACTAAAGCGTTTATCAGGGAAGTACAGGTATGAAAGCCCGTAATGCATCAATACCACTGCTGCTCCAAAAAAATAAAACCTCAGAAGCATACACATTCACAATCTTCAAGTGGCACTTTAAGATTTTATAGTATTTTGTGTATCCTTCATTAATGCTGATGTATCACAGAAACAGTGACCACCTTCAGAATACTGAACTCTGTGGTTAATAACTACTGCACTATTCCCTCTGTCACAATAAAATGAGTCACAACTTGCTCCCCACTGTACACATTTAATTTATTTAATTTTGTACAGCATTCTTCAGTGATTACAGGCACAGAGTTTCTGCTTACAATGCAATGACAGAAATAATTAAACCATACATAACTTGCATACACAGTAAAACAGTGCAATTTTAATGTAATAGGAACAAATCGTGATAAGTGAATTAAAGATAAAAGTCCTCTTGAAATTGTGTAGGTAGATTATGAAAAATAAATGCTTATTGCTATTCTCTCTTGGCTAGGCACATTTATGAGACTTTGTAGTATGTAGATACCTTATGTACTTACTATAGAGGCAAGCAGATAAACATTGTAGATGTCTCCTCGTGCAGAGTTGTATTTAACAAAAGTACTATGTTTGCGAGATGGGCAGCTGAGCAGATCAGCTTATTATGCTTTTACAGATTTTTTATATACAAAGAAGTCACTAATTTAACAAACACAAGTTCCAAATGATTTAAATCAATCTGCATTTTGGGGATGTCTCCAGTTTTTGGTACATTTTTACAATGCAAATGTTTTTGATCCTGCTGCAGGGTCTTGGGTACAGGCCTCAAAATCAAACCCAAAAAAACCAGCCCTGTGGCAACCTGGCCCCAAACTGAAATGGTAGGCTTGTGACCTACACAGACCCAAAAAATGGGATTCAGAATTTTAACTATCCAAATCACATAATCATAAAACTTGTGGTCCAAAAAAAAAAACAAATTGCACTAAACACAGCAAAAAAAAATCTTGCCTAAAAGGCAAACCTAACACCAAACAAATCCAAGTCATCAAATTGCAAAGCCAGGAAATCCAAACATCAAAATCATTGAACAAAACACAGGTTTCATAAAAAGGCAATGTCACATCTCCTATTTCAGCAGCAATTTCATCTTTTATACAACTTGCATTATTAGGTGACCTCCTTGGAAACCATACAAAGGATACATGGCCGATAACAAAAATAGTTGTGGCGTATGACTGGGGGTGGTGCCCAGCCAGGACACCCAGGAGGACCGGAGGAGGGCTTACGCCTCCTCCAGACCACAAGGGGGCGACCGTATGGTGGCTTTGGGGACCATGGGAACTGAGCTTGGAAGCTCAACCCTATAGGGGCCCGTGGTCACCGCCAGGGGGCGCCCAGATGCCTGGAGAGCCCTGGTCCTCAGCACTTCCACCACACCCAGAAGTGTTGGGTGGAAGACGACCAGGAACACCCAGAGTGCTTCCCGGTGTGCAGCCGGTACTTCCGCCACAGTGGGAAGTGCCAGCAGAAGCTAATTGGGAGGCACCTGGAGCACATCCGGGTGTATATAAAAGGGGCCGCCTCCCTCCATTCGTTGGCTGGAGTCGGGAGTGCAGAGGACAAAGTCTTGGTAGAGAGGAGTAGAGGCGGACCAGAGGAAGGCATTGGAGAAAGGCCTGGACTTTGGGGGAGTTTTGAGGTTGTGTGTGGCATATTTGTATATATTAGTTGTATATAAACGTGTGTTGGGTGTTTAAACCATGTCTACCTGTCTGTATCCGGGCCAGTGTCCACATAGTGCATACTATTTGTTAAAATACAAAATATCAAGATAATTAATATTTTACACAATTTGTATAAGCATAATACAGAGAAAACAAAAACAGAATTAATAACATAATATGGAAAATAGTCCAAAAAACATCATATGGAATAAAAAAAATTGAACATCCTTGAGACAGAGAGCAGCAGTCCAACATATGAAATAAGACCAAATAATTAGGCTTTTAATTTCTTATTGACATCAGTGTTACAATTGATCCACTCTGACATATTTTCCATGTATTATTACAATATCCATCTTAAAATTGAAATTATGAGCATAGCATATGGGCATATTTGGCATAATGTGGTTTAATATATTGTAAAGTATAAATTATACCATCTGAACTCATATTGCAGGAGATGGGCAACTCATTTTTTGAAGAGAAACCTACTTTTGCATCTGTAGAGTATTAATCATGTCAATTTAACTTATAATTATTTATGTTCATACCTTTTTAATGTTAGAACCAGGATTTTGCTAAGCTGTAAAGTTCTCGTGAAGTGGAGCGTCCATGAAAATAAAAAGGGTATGAGGCTTCCAAAAGCCTTCACAATTCACAATTAGACTTCATTCCAAATGTATTAAGCACCTAAGCCCACAGATCTGCTTTGGGTCTTGCAGGCCCTGAAGATTTAAGGCTCATAATAACTTAATTGTCCCAAAATATCCAAGTGTCTTCCAAGAGAAGGACACACCGTTAAACCTATGGAAAGAATCTTTATAAAAAAAAAAGATTTCCAAATACCAAAAAAATAGAGTTAAAGCTCCACAGAGTAAAAGGAGGTATTAAAGGAGTTGCCTAAAAGGCAATTTACAATGTTTAAGTCCCAAAAAACACAATCCAGAAATCAGAATCCTTAGACAAAGCCAGAATTAAACAGGAAATCAAACCAAGAACTATAGTACTTACAATTCCAACTCACAACCACCAAATGATTTCCACTGAACCGCCTGTCTCAATAGCCTTTTTAGGGTTGAGAGCATTTCCCAAACAAAGATTACCAGGAAGTTCTGCTCTTGGAGTTCAACCCATAAAGAACATGGACTATACTCAGATTTGAAGAGACAGTACACCAAAACATAACCATATATGAGATCAATAAAAATAATAAAGACATGAAAAATAACATAAAAAACAAAAGCACTACTAAAACACAAAATACACAACTTAATTTTCATACATGAAAATAGTCTGCACATTTGTGATTTAAACTTCAGTAGAACATGTGTTTATTTAAAAAAAAAACAAAAAAACAACGTCATAGGAGCAGCAGCTTCTTAGTGAGTGAGTGGGCATCTGCATATAGCTATAACTCAAACACTCTTTTAATCTGGGTCATCTACATCAACTGTGCTTACATCTTACTGAATTAGCCTGATTTACTTACAATTTAATGATTGGAGAAAATACCTTAAAATAACTTTATAAATCTGTACTTTGCTTATATAGTATTAAGTATTATATTATATATTATAAATCTACCTCAATTGTGCCAGTGCCGAAACACTCTAGCCCAACGTGCCTGAATGACTACCGCCCCGTAGCACTCACACCCATCATTATGAAGTGCTTTGAGTGGTTGGTCCTGACACACCTAAAGGACTCTTTTCAATCCTCACTAAATCCACACCAGTTTGCTTACCGTGCCAACAGGAGCACAGATGATGCAGTCTCCATAGCGCTGCACTCTGTACTCACACACTTGGACAATACAAACACCTATGCAAGACTGTTGTTTGTTGATTTTAGCTCAGCATTTAATACTGTTTTACCCTCTAAGTTAATTACCAAACTTAGAGATCTGGATATTAACACCTCACTTTGTAATTGGATTATGGACTTTTTGACCAACAGACCCCAGCATGTTGGGTCAGGCCACATCTGCTCCACTACCATCATGCTTAACACTGGAGTACCACAGGGCTGTGTGCTGAGCCCCTTTCTTTACTCCCTCTTCCCCCACGATTGCAGGCCTGTGTATGGATCTAACAACATCATCAAGTTTGCAGACGATACTACGGTGATTGGCCTCATCAGCAACAACGACGAGTCTGCCTACAGGGAGGAGATCAAGCACTTGGTGCACGGACAACAATCTGCTCCTTAACACCATTAAGACCAAGGAGCTCATTGTGGACTTCAGGAAAGCAAGAAGAGGTTCACATGAACCAATTCACATCAACGGAATGGTTGTTGAGCCTGTTTCATCCTTTAAGTTCCTGGGGACCCACATTTCGGAGAACCTATCCTGGTCCACCAACACCTCTAGCCTGGTCAAGAAGGCTCACCAGCACCTATTCTTCTTGAGAACACTTAAGAAGAATCAGCTGTCTTCAACTACTCTGGTGAACTTCTATCGCTGCACAATAGAAAGCATTCTAACCAACTGTGTCACAGTTTGGTACGGAAGCTGCTCTGTTGCTGAGCGTAAGGCACTGCGGCGGGTGGTGAAAACTGCCCAGCGTATTATAGGGACTCCAGTTCCAGCCATTGAGGACATTCAAAAGAAACACTGTGTGCGTCGAGCACACAGTATTCTTAAGGATTACTCTCACCCTGCCCACAAACTGTTTTCTCTCCTGCCTTCTGGTAGGCACGTCAGGTGTCCAAGGTCAAGAACTAGCAGACTGAGGAACAGCTACTTTCCCAGAGCTGTCTCCTTATTGAACTCTGCCCCCCACTGACACCTGCCCATACCTTACACACCCCTATACTCTTCCCATTACCACTACACTATTTAATATGGACTGCGCTCCCTGCACATATCCCTTTTAGGTGCACTTAGAACTTATACCTTTATCCTGCACTTTCTGCTAATTGCACTTCTGGTTAGACCTAAACTGCATTTCATTGCCTTGTACTTGTACATGTGTAATGACAATAAAGTTTAATCTAATCTATAGGATTTTTTTGTTTATTTTTGATCGCCACTGATCAGCAATTTTCTTTTGGGTCCATGAGATCGCAGTTAAAGAGTTACAATTTGCCAGCCCTGGTAAAACAATCTGACAAAAAGAAAGAATGCAACTCTTCCCAAAATAAAGCTAGCAAGTGATTTTAACAGATTCGTTTATTGTATTTAGCTTGTCTATGTACTGAAACATTATTTTATCGAAGCACATGCAAGTAATAGCAGCAACTGACAAATCCATTTATCATACAATTTATTGATTTTGTCTGAAGAAATACTATGCCACAAACCTTTGTCTCAATGCTAGTCATTAGCATCAATTTCTTTATTTAGTCAGCTTCATGACACTAAAAGAACTACTGTTGAACAGCTTAATAAGAATAAGTGGGTTACTTACAATATTAGTGGCTTGTCCATTGTTATTCTTCAGCCTGCTTCATCTTCAGGTCTTCAAGCATTGAGCTTGTGCTGTTTTGGAACACCACACAATGAACAAACAATCACTTTCCCAGATTTTTGAGTGAAATACTTCCACACTGAGAGTTTTACCTGATATTTGGGGGAACCTCCTTCTGATGAATGAAGTGCAGCTGCTACCATGAGTAGCCTACTCAAAAGCAATGCTGAGAGCAGGGACAAACTAGTCAATTAAGAACATACTATTCAATTACATTGATTAATTTCAGCAGCCCTAGTTTAAGTACTCAAAAAAGTCCTACAGGTTAGGTTCTCAAAGAGGGCATACAATGGACAATGGAGTGGGAAAGGGGGAACTGCCAAAACCCCTGTTTTAAATAATCAAAATCTTAACATGTGCATTTACTAGATTACATTAGGTAAAGAAAAAGAATCCAACACCACCAAAGAGTTTATAAAAAGATGTCAAAAGAAACAAAAGCTTACACATTCCAAACCAATACATCATTAAATAATCAAATTACTGAAAAGAATGAATTAAACAGTTAATAAACAAAGCAAAGTTTAATACAGAAATAACCACAAAAAAGCCTACCAAAAAGTACAATCGCAGTGGTTGAGAAACACTGAATGACTGGAAAAGGACAGAAAATGTAAAGCAAAACAACCAAAAACAACAAAAACAGAGAGCACAAAAAATTATAAAATTTACAAAAAAAATGGAAAAACAAAGGCACAGTCTTAATGAGGTGATGGTTGAAAACTGTGATTTTCCGAAGATTATTAATTTCTTTTTTAGTATAATCTCTTGAAATTGTTGTTCCCAGAGTACCGAATATGAATTCCTGTTGATGATGAATTTAAAAGGGTAAAGAGTAATTCAATTAATCGGGTAACGATGAAATTTCCAAAGGTAATGCTTGGTGACCTTGAATCTAATTTTTCCTTCCCTACCCATAGAGGACGCTGACTACCTGTACAATGCGCAGGATTTTGTATTGTGCTGTCTGACATGTTTTCATGTGGTCATGTGAATTAGAAGTACATAGGAAAGCTTCACCATGTTATTGAAGCATAAAGTTACTTGTAATTTTACTGACTAATGGTATACACTGTGTTAGTGATCTTTATATATAGTATTATTGAAATTGGCAGAACAAAATAATTAGCTGAACTTGTCAAGCTGGTAACATTTATTCATTTTACACTTTTTTCTAATGCAGCATTATTTAATTGACTTCTTCTTCTTCTTCCTCTTCTTCTGGCTGCTCCCATTAGGGGTTGCCACAGCAGATCAGCTTCTTCCATATCTTTTTGTCCTCTGCATCTTGTTCTGTTACACCCATCACCTCTCACCACATCCATAAACCTTCTCTTATGCTTTCCTCTTTTCCTCTTCCTTGGCAGCTCTATCCTTAGCATCCTTCTCCCAATATACTCAGCATCTCTCCTCTGCACATGTCCAAACCAACGCAATCTCGCCTCTCTAACTTTGTTTCCCAACCGTCCAACTTGAGTTGACCCTCTAATGTACTGATTTCTAATCCCATCCATCCTCGTCACACCCAATGCAAACCTTAGCATCTCTAACTCTGCTACCTCCAGCTCTGCCTTCTGCTTTCTGGTCAGTGCCACCTCCAACCCATATAACATAGCTGGTCTCACTACCGTCCTATAGACCTTCCCTTTCACTCTTGCTGATACCCATCAGTCACAAATTACTCCTGACACTCTTCTCCATCCATTCCACCTTGCCTGCACTCTCTTTTTCACCTCTCTTCCACAATCCCCATTACTCTGTAATGTTGATCCAAGTATTTAAACTCATCCACCTTCGCCAAATCAATTCCTTGCATCCTCACCATTCCACTGACCGTCCTTTCATTTACACACATGTATTCTGTCTTGTTCCTACTGACCTTCATTCCTCTCACAAAATACTACAAATACCTCTTTATAACTGTTAACATTTTATCTGTGTGAAAATGTCAGTTGATGATAACTTATTTAGCATAGACAGAAGACTTTGAAACTTCATGTCATTGTAGTTAAGTAGTTTACAGCCTACTCTTTCTGTCAGAAAACTACAGTATATATGTGCCAGCTCTGCTTTTATTTTTAATGCATTTTGACTCTAATTATGTGCCAGGTGACACATTGGTTATCACTTTATTTCCTAAAGTATTCCGACCCCTTCACTTTTTCTAACATTTTGCAGCACTTATGCTAAAATCATTTAAATTCATTTCACGTTTTCCCTTATCAAACAACACTCAATACCACAGAATGGCAAAGTCAAAACAGGATTTTAGGGTATTTTGCAAATTTATTAAAAATAAAAAAACTGAAATATCACATTGTCAAATGTATTCAGATCCTTTGCAATGAAATTAAAATCTGGTTCAGGTGTATCCCTTTTTATTGATCGTCATTGTTTGGAGTCCACCTGTGGTCAAATCAATTGTTTGTAAACCATTAGAAAACTCACACAGCTATCTATAGAAGGTCCCACAGTTCAGAGGATCAGAGGACAAAGAAAAAAAAATAATCCAGGGTTTGAAGGAGCTGCCTAAAGATGGGATTGAGTCGAGGGATCGATCTACTGAAATTTCCCAAGAGCACAGTAGCCTCCATAATTCTTACATGAAATAATGTTTGCAACAATCTCAACTCTTCTTGAGCTGGCTACCCACCAATTTCTGAGCAAATAGTGGAGAAGGGCATTTGTAAGAGAAGTGACCAAGAACCTGGTGTTCACTCTTGTTGAGCTTCAGAGAACGTGGGTAGAGATGGGAGAAACGTCCAGAAGGACAACCACCTCTTCAACAGTATGTTAGTCTGTGCTTTATGGCAGAGTAGCTAGATGACATATGAAATTTTGCTCTGAGTTTGCAAAAATGCACCCAAAAGACATTCAGACTATGAGAAAAAAGATCTGGTCTGATGAAACCAAGATTGAAATGTTTACCTCAGTTCTAATTGTCACATCTGGAAGAATTCACGCACCACTCCTCACTTGTGCAATACCATTCTTTCGGTGAAGCATTGTGGAAGAAGCATCATGCTATACTGTTGTTTTTCAGCAACACGGACTCTGAGATACCACGGCATGGTTGAGAGATAGCTGAACAGAGTAAAGTACAGAGAGATCCTTAATGAAAACCTCCAAGATTATGAGTGGCTCACCAGAGCTTGGACTTGAACCCAACTGGACATCTCTGGATAGAAAAGAAAATAAGTGACAACTGACAGTCTCCATCTAACTCAACAAATCTTGAGAGGATCTACAGAGAAGAATGGCATAAAATCCTGAAATCCAGGTGTGCAAAATTTGTCTACAGACTGTAATTGCTGCCCAAGGTGCTTCAACTAAGTATAGAGAAAAGGGGTGTGGCAATGTGATATTTTAGTTTTTTATTTTTAATAAATTTCAAAAATCCTGTTTTTGCTTGCATTATATTGAGTGTTGCTTGATGAGGTGAAACATGATTTTAAATGATTTTAGCATAAGGCTGCAACATAACAAAATGTAAAAAGTAAAGGCGTCTGAATACTTTCTGAATGCACTAGTGAACTTTAGCTTTTTGCGAAACTGTAATAAATAAAGGGTTTTCATAACAAACTGCTCCCTTACTAAAAATAAAGAACAAATTCTGACTTTGTCA
This sequence comes from Polypterus senegalus, assembly GCF_016835505.1. NCBI lineage: Eukaryota > Metazoa > Chordata > Cladistia > Polypteriformes > Polypteridae > Polypterus > Polypterus senegalus. The sequence goes on from NC_053164.1 coordinate 146,148,201, forward strand.
AAGAGCAGTCCCAGTCACAGTGAGGCATTATACAGGTATATTGCCGTTGATATAAAGGAGCCCCAGTAGCGTTTCCTAACACATTACTCAAAATAATTTGTTGGCTGAACATACGTAATGCTAGTGTGTCGAGCCTCTACTAAATTGTTATTGGCCCTGTACGCCACAGTGTAGAAAATCGCACTGGCCATCACATACCTGTTGTACTTGTAAAGGATGTCAGTAGCACAGCCCCCTCAGGAAAAAACAGTCTGCTCTTCTCTTTTTTATGTAATTCCTATGTGTTATGAGACCAGTCATGCATGTCATGGATGTAGACCCTCAAGTAATTGTAGCAGTACACCACCTCCACATCCACTCCCTGAATAGTGACTGAGCATCGAAGTTCTTTGGTTATTAACTTTTGCCATACTTACACATTTGACCTGCTCCATCCTATATACTAAATCATAAGATTCTACAGTACATGAAAACTGTGTGTAGTGAGTGAGCGTATGCTACTTCTATTAAATGCAGGAAACATTTTTTAAATTCTTTATTTTTCTGATTGTTGCACTTCTAAATGCCTGTGTTATTGTTGTGTAAACACTGTTCATGTAGTAAATTACTGCTTTTTATATTAATTAAATAAATTCATCATTCTGTGTGAATGCATAAATCTTTCCCAGCACCCTGTCTGAGTACTAGAGCTGTGTGCTGCCTACCTGCAAACTTTTATTTAGAAAGAATTGGAAGAGTTTGTTGAGCTAATAGACCTAATATGGAGATCTTAAAGTTTTTATAATATAATTATTTATCATTAGGTGTAATGGAACATATATTATATTACACTTTACCCAACACAGCAAATTAGTAAATTACCACAACATAATAAAGGAATCAAATGAATCACTTGATATGTTTTTTTGTTAATTCTCTGAACTGAATTGACTGATTCTGAAGAATTAAGGTGCCCCTTAAGAAGACAATTTGTTTCTAGGCATAAGAAAATTGTAATGTCAGGTTTCCTTCCTCTGTCATTCTTATGATTTTTTTCTGTCATTTGTTAGTTAAAATTAAATATACAAAAGTGTTTTTGAAAAAAAGGGAAACGGATAAAGAAGTACTGCATATATCTTTTGCTCTGACTTCTCTTCCAACATTTGTAGCCATGTATATTGTAAACTCACTCCATTGACTACACACAGTTTTGTTTCTATTTCAATACAACCACCTGCTATAAATGAATCTGAGACTGTGAACTATTGTCAAAATATTCAGGTTTCATTTTAGATGGAAGTAGAAGCAGCCTACACAAAGCATAACTTGCCTCCCTAATTTCTGCACTGATTAGCCAGGGTTAACAAATTAGGCCTGGCAGCTCCCTGCACTCCCCGCAGGAGAAATTCATAGATTCTCTAATTAGAGACAGAGGAGACAGACAAAGTAGCCAGTGTTAATGCAGTGGCTTGCTCCAGGTTTTTCCTTAATGCTGGCCCCCACGCCTTGGCAAGCCATAGCAGTAATTTTCTGAAATGATGACGTAAATGACCCATGCTGAGTGACCCCTGCAAGAAACCTGTAAAACATTAGACAGCAGGAATAAGAACTCTTTTTATGAGGTGTACAGATGGCTGAATGTATGCTTCTAGCTGCAGAAGTCTGGATGAAACCAGTCACCTGAACGGGAATCAGATTTCTCTTGGAAGGTGTATCTGCCATTTCAACATTTATTCAGAGGGAAAGCAATACACAGCTATTGTTCTCGAGAGATCCATGGAGAGATTATTTTTCTAAAGTGGCAATTTCCTGCATCAAGAGCTTGAAGTGGTCGTTTGCCTTTGATCTTTTTTAATCTTGTAAGACAGTGTAGGGGAAGGCAATGTTATTTTTCCTGACTAATAGATTGCCACAAAGTGACTACCAAAGAAGTGCACACCCTTGATCAGTCAAGGACTAATTTGCCTTGGGCTACTTTCCGGTAAAGCATATAGGTCAGAGTCAGTACTAATACTGGATGTGTTGTACGAGATGCACTATCCTAGCATGGATTCTGTGCCTCTTATATACTGTGTGGGGTGAGAAAAAACTTTAGGGAGCATGATGGGTCTCATATGTGGATACGAATATTCTTCCCTCATGATCAGCCTAGACAGGAATTGATCCCTCCTTCCTTTTACCATTATTGAGTCGTATAAGGTAAAAATGATGGCTACATAGCACAGCAAGTTCTGTACAAGTAAGGGAATGGAACAGGAATAGTCAGTCTGCCAGTTAACTGATAAATGTGCTTGTGGTGTTGGACTGTTGGCTGAAAAACATGAGTCTTTAGTATGTAGCGAGGACTGGTACAGACTTACCACTGCTCACAGCTCACAAAGCAACAAGCAGATGAGAAATTAGGAAGTTAACCACTTTCACCACTAATTAAACCTTGACTTTTGTTTGAGTTTTAGATATGCTATCATTGGAAATACAAGCTAAAGCAGACCATTTGAGTCATTCAGGCTTTCCTAAATTACTGTACATTTTTTTTGAGACCATGGTAATTTTTTTCTTCAGCTATGGAAGATACTGGCACATATCAAGAGATACTCATACAGTAGGCTGTAGCATATGGAACTGGTTAGAAATGACTGTACCGGAGCAGAGCTCAAGTCCTTATTGTACAGTATATAAAAAAAGCAGACTATCTTAACCTCCTTTAAGTTGTCATTCATAGTGTATTTTCAAGTAGGAGAGGCAGTGTTAGAATAAGGTTAAGGAAACATTTTTTTGCCCCGAAATGAATATGTGATCTGGCAGGTACCAGCTAATACCATTACCAATTCCCCAGCTTCATACATTGCATCTCTGATCCACATTTAAATACTTCAGCATGGGAAAATGCATTTGCTATGTTTCTGTCTGACAACTCCTGTTAGTTACTTGATTTCTTCCATTTTTTTAGCTTGGTAAAGCTGCACATATCCTTCAGCACAGAATGTAGCATGGAATTCTGCTTCTTACTGATTAAACCTAATGTCAATATAGATGTCCAGCCATCTATTTTTTTAGGATGCAAGTGTAGATGGAAAGTTGAATACAAACAATAACTACTAGTAAGATACAAGTAAGATATTGCATCAGCTACAGGTAACATTAACAAAAGGTAGAATGAGGGAAAAGTATATCTTAATTTAATATTTTGTTTTATTTGGAAAATTATTTCTTCTCGTTGTGATGCTAAGATTCAAAATAAGGCATGAAATTAGTCTTGAAACCCTACAATTTTATTTCATACATTGTGCTACTTTTCTATATCTTTCTATTTCAAGTACTATAAATAAAGACAGAAAAAGTATCCTTTTAAGATGTTCAATTCAAACTAAAACTGATGCCTCGCCAGAGACAGTGAGGTTATTGAGTCAGTGGTATTGATTTTGATTGATTCTGATACCTCCCTTAGTCAACATATTCGCCATCTGCTCTGTGAAATGCAGTTTTAATGTTCCTGTAATGTATTTGTGCATTCAAGTCTGATAATGTTCCCACTTATAATGTGGTACTTTGAATGCTTTGTCCCTATTTTTAACGTTATTCATCATAGACATGTCAGTTGTGAAGTGTAACTGAAATTTAGATGTTCCCAATTTGCTAGGGCTATTTTCTGAATTCAGACTGGTTTGTGTATTTTTCAGCAAGTTTTCACCACTGCACAAAGATATATCTTAGAGTTGATTGCTGCTACTATCATATTCACCATGACAGATTTTTGTTATTGTGGTTGTTTATGTGGACAAAGATTACTTTAAAAGGGATAATTGAATGTGGAAACAAAAAGTGAGTAACAGTCTAACCCAGGCTAGAGTGGTAGAGTGATTTCCAAGAATGAAGATATTTGTTAAATTAAAAACTAAAAACCTCCAATCATCCATTTTTTTGGCAGCTGGTTTCTTGATAAATCAGTGTGTGTGTGTGTGGTTTTTTAAATAAACTTTGGCCACACAAATATACACAATGACATATCTGTCATGCTGTACACATCAACCCTAAGTTTTCCCACTTGAGCTATCAATTCTGTATAATGTGTCACAAGTGGCAGGCAATTGGTGCGGAGTTTAATACAAATGTATTAAATTCACTTACAGGGATGAACAGTGGGGATGAAATATAAACGTTTCACAGTGCAAGTTTTTAACTTCCTCATCCAGCCTGATATAATGTTTATTATGTGGTATACTCACAATAATTTATGGCAGAACCTACAGAGAATATGTATAGAGGATACATTGACAGCAATTTCAAAATTTAAATTTTAAAGTGCTGTGTCCATTTATGAACTGTGTCATAAGCACATTGCCATTTCCACAATTTATGCTCTTTGTTGCTTAATTAAGAGTAACATCATGAAATGCATTGTGGAGTAAAACAAAAGGCCCGCCATAGTTCTGAGAATAGTTTTTTTCGGAAGGCTCATTTTGAGAATGACTCTGTAACAAAAAGTAGTAAAAAGTAAATTTTTCTTAGAGGAAATAATTCCTTTTTCTTATAGGGTGAAAAAGATTACTTATGACAAAAGTGAGAAACAGCTAAACCAGTGTACACAGTATATGATACAAGATCAACCTGTTAAGGTAAAGGACATTATGATTATTGGTGTCTCTGTTGACGAAACTTTAAGAACGAATCATGCCGTTGAACTATAACAGCCTATTCTTGGTCTAATTAAAACTGAGAGAAATGTGATAGAGTAGCCTTGATATGTGATAACTCTGAAAGACCACCAAACAATCTAAAATATGAGGGTAAATGAAAACGTAAATGCAATTTCAAAATTATGAAGTAACTGCAATGGACAGAAGTTGACACAATACAACATGATCATGATATGACTTATGGGTACTTCGATCATGCACAACATCGCACTCTTCCGTTAGACGAGTTGCATCCAAGGTCAAATGAATGTGGACACTTTGCTGAGGGATTGTACCATGTTGAACAATGCACTATAGTGAGATATCTTTAGGCAAAGGGAGTGAAACATGCTGTAATTCACTGACAATGGTGGTCCTGTAGAGAAGTGAAGACAGCATGACTCAAGGAAAAGTTTATGAATGGGTAGAAAGGTTTAAAGCAGAAAGAACAGGTGTAAGTGATGAAGCTTGATCTGGTTCGCTATCTTGCACACAACCCCATATCGACATGCAAATGCCTTCATCAAGGAAAATCAACAAATTTAGTTGTCTGCTCTTACTGCACATTTGGATATAAACAATGGACCTTAAAATGTCATAGTGCTTGTTGACTTGGGGTTTATACAACATAGGCACCCAAACAGCTTACTGATCTACACAAGCCAACATCATTTGGCGAATTTCAACATGTTTCACTCCCTCTGCCCAAAGAAATCTCACTATGGCACGTTGTTCAACAATGGTACAATCCCAAAGCAGAACATCCATATTATTTGACCTTGATTTTGAGTAGACTAATAGCAGAGCACTGCATGTTTGAATTACCCATAAGTCATTGATAATGTGTCATATTGGGTCAACTTCTATCCCTTGAGATTGCTACGTACTTTTTGAATTGCCTTTACTTTTTGATTTACCCTCGTATACGTATATCACTAAGCAAACAAATGAACATTTAAATCACGTAAGGAAAATCAAGTAACTAAAATTGTAATGCCTGTTTTGTTTTAGTGTTAGCACCCACACTGTTTACCACATGTGCATGCTCTATTCCTTCCTACCTCTTTTTTCTCGTGACAACCAGAGAGCTCTTACTCCAGCCTCCCACCCTAGGTTTTAGAGGCATTTTTTTTATTATACCTGTTATTTCAGCCCTTGCATTAACATATGGTCAAATTCCAGTCACTCTATAGATCAAGATTTCCTATGAAAGGGTGGAACTAAAAGGTCATAGCACCCTTCTGCATCTACCAAAGTCTTGCTCTGTAATTCTTATTACAGATTTAAAGACACACACTTAGCAATGTTTGCTCATTGATTTTGACATGAAGAGAACTCCTTCCGTATTAAAGAACTTTTGTTTACTTAACAAAAGTTTGCTATCTTCAAAAAAGGTAGTTCTAGTATTTTAACAATAAGGGCTTCCTTTTGCATAACATCTCATCTTCTCAATTGTACTTTGTGAAATGTGGGTACAATATTATCAAACCCTAAAGTATAAAAATTTAGCAAAGTTTTTTGACAGCTTAGTGTAGTGACGTCAGTAGAGGGTAAGACAGGAGTAAAAATGATATGCTGGGAAGCCAACCAGGCCACCCCTTTTACTCAAAATAATAAGTTTGTTCCAATTAAAAAGTGTACGATGACACACAAGAAAACAAAAAGCAAAATGCAGCCTTAAGCTGCAGTTTAAAGGCTCTGGAGAGCAGACAGGCTTAAAGGTTCGATCTCTGTAGCGTGGGTGGATTATCTCCCAAGTAGCAGTGCTCTGCTTTTATAGCTCATGGAACAGTGATCCCTAAGTGGATGTCTTCTGTTCTTTTTATCTCCCACATCTCTGAGAAGAGTCATTGATTGTGACCCCTAGTATCTCAGGATGGTAATGCTTACCTCTAAGCCTGGAAGGTGATCCTCTGATACACATGCATGACAGTGGTCATACTACCTTTATATCTATTTTCATTATATCATTTAGTATTTGTTTCTAATTTTCTTTTTCTTTCTTTTCTTATAATATGGCTGTTGAGAAACGTCCATGTTTGTTTTCTCTCTTACCTAGTACCTTACTAGTCACCTTAGCACTATGCAAAATGAAGACAGAGCATTATCAGATGAGCTTCTTTAATATTACGTGTTAGTAATAGGATCTACCTGCTTCATTGTCATCTAATTCTGACTCATAATCATCAACACTGGAAGTTCTAGTCTTCCTAGAATCATGCCAGCGATCAAGCAGCCAGGAATGCGCAAAACCTGAATCATAAAGGTGTCTTCCAAGATTTGACACTTGGATATGTGTTTTCCAATCATAATTACAGTAGTATTCACAAGTAGTATGCCTTTTACTGTTGCTGTGTGTAGCATCATGGTCAAGACCTTTTCAGGAAAAGCAGTTTTAGTACTTGAGTAGTTCACTACATTTTTAATATACCACATCCAAGCAGTCACAGAAAAAGGTTGTTTCGATGGATGGATGATTTCCCTTGTATGTTTTAATATTTTGAAGCTTTCCATAATATATTTATCTGGCTTTCCCATCAATTTTCTGAGCCTTATTTCTCTACTACAAGGTCACAGAGAGCAGAAGCCAACCTGGACATCATTATTCATTTCAGAGTACAGTCACACATACAACAACTAAGGTCCACAATGCACTAAGTTTCCCATTGAATAACCAGTTTACCTAGCATGAATGTTTTGGAACATGAAAAGAATTTGTAAAAACATGGTGTACAAACTCCATATATATAGCAAGTGGGTCAGGAGTCCAAACTTAAATTCATAAAAGTGTAAGACAACAGAGCTTACCACTGTGCACAGTGTGCATTCAAGATAAAGTACACTTACATAGGAAGAAAAAATATTCATGTGTTAATAGCTGTGCAACCAAAGGATATAGTTTTCCATAAAATAAAACAACAAATCAAAATAAAAGTTGCTTTCTGGAAGAGATTATTTTGTCACTAGTACAGTACATCATTTTTCCTGTTCCTGACCCTCTCTCTCTTTCTCTCAGCACCCGCTCACTGGGAACAAGTATGCACCATTTCCGGAAGACGTTTGGCTAAAACACAGACACCACACAACATGGCATCAATGAAGCTAATTGGTTTTCCAGGAATGCTTAAAAATGTGTGAAAGACTGCATTAAAAAAGTCTGGTAGTAAAAATGCTGGCTGGAAAAGTAAAATAAATAAATGGATTACAAAACACTCCATGATACCCAACTGTGCTTTGGATGGGCAGCTGGAGTTTAGCTTTTTCATTTTGTTGAAAACTAAAAGGTTTCTGTTTTCTTCTCTTATGGGTCTGTTTCTCAGCATCTGTGTCATCATTTTATTTTATTTTGCTTCTTACTGCGTTATATGGTAGTTATGCAATGAATGTAAGCTAATGGATTTTCCTTTATTTCGTCCCTTTTTACCCCCACATCCTCACATTCTTTTTCTAAGCAGACATCACACATTTATATGTATAATTAGTTATTTACAATCAAAATGGCACACTTTTTACACATTTCTCCATTTGGAGCAATGGCAGCTTGTGTGACTAGTACAGTGTCATGCAGTGAGTCAGTGGTGGGGACTTAGTTGACAATTTTGAAGTCTATAAAAAGAAGGCAGAAAATTAGGATACTGTGCACACACAGTAAATTACTCTTTTTTTTTTTTAGCAATTTGCAAATCAAAAACTTAAACATGCAAAACACCCTAAAGTAAAATGAAGAATTTATTACATTTTATTTTTATTATATCTAGCTTTTCATCATTCATCATTTCATGTCTTTTCATAATAGTGCCATGAGAATGGATCCTGGTTGATGTACCCTAAAAAAGTTGTCCTTACCCCCACGTTCTTTATTAACTAAAAGTGTTTTCTTGGATGACCTGATGACAACTCAATGTGATGATGGCTGTTAAATGTACTGTATGTAGTAAGCCCAGGTGAAAGCTTAACTCATTATTGGAGTAGGTTGAAACTTTTTTTTGTGCCACTCTGAATGGATGTCATAGTAGTTAGCTGTGCTGCATCATGGCTCTGTGGATCTAGCCTAATCACTGTCTGTTTTCTCTGACATCCCAAATACATGCATCTGTTATTTTATTTGACTCTAGCCCATATAACGACACACATTGGGCTGGCATCCCTACCAGGGTTGGCCCCATTCCCTTAACTGGCCAGGAGGCTATTACAACAAAGTTCAGGGGAGACTCAATATCAAGACTGTATGCCTTCCCAATCTTCTACATAGCAGCATCCCTTGGCTTTGGTATTCATTCACATACCCATAGGGAATTCTGGGAACTATATTCCCCTAGGGGGAAACTACAGGAATTTACACTTCCTACTTTGTGGGACTTCTGTATGATGCCTTGGTACTGGAATTACTCTCATTTCTTCAGTAAAAGAACTATACTGCATTGTCCAGTGGTTCGGAGTTGGGGGAGGAGGTGGACAACACTCATCTGGGAGGAGTGGAGGAATAAGAGAGAGGAGACATTTGTGCCACACAACATATAAGAAACCTTTTTGTAAGGTATTTTTTTTAATAAACCATTTTATTTACACCAAGTTATGGTTGTGTTTGGGGTTTGGCATGCTGCAATGTTCCTTATTGGTCACACCCAATATAATTAAGTACTCTTGAGTGAGTATGCCTTGCAGAAAGTCAGTTTTTTCAATTGTGCTTTTATGTTTCTAGGCTTGGGCAAAGTTGTCAATCATTACAAAAATTGAAATAACTGATTATTCTTTGTAATTGTTTTATTGTGACCATCACCATAAATGTTTTATGGTGACCACATCCATGTGATTTTTCCAGAGTTTGTGAAGATATCGGGCATTTTGTTAGTAAACAAATATGAATAATAATCTTTCTCTCCTGATTGGTTGATAATATCTTGGTGATTATCTTTCACCATTCTGCCATCCTTGTTGGTTGATTAGCCAAACGGTTGTGAGAGCCCTGCCCACTGCCCTGCACTCCTTACAAATTTCAGCTCCTCTAAATTCCCATAACACTTTATAATGTACAGAGATATGTACAATGTTTATTATTTTGCTGACACCTTTATCCATAGCAACTAACAATGAGAGATACAATATGTTGTATCTTTTGTTTGTTTGGAATTGGAGCACATGCAGATGAAGTGACTTACTCATGAGCACACAGAGTCAGTAGTGGGATCTGAACCCCACAGCCTCAGGGTTTGAGGTCTAAAGTCAAAAGCTTTAAACACTATACTACACTGCCTGCCTATAATGACATAGAGTGTGAAGTGACACACCAAAGTGCGTTAGTGCCTGTGGTGGGAAATGGTGAGTTACACCCTCTTGTAACTCATGCTATTTTGAAAGAGGCTATTAATATGAATGAAAGGATTTACGCAGTGCTCTTTGAAATTAACATTATTTTGTAATATTTTACATAAGTAATGTGATTTACGATTTTTGCAAGGATATTGAATATTTTATTTTTGTGTTTCAATAGTCCCAGGCTTATAACAGATTGCATGAAACGGGTGTATTTTGCAGGGTAGTGTAGGTCAGTCAAACAGCCTACAGGAAAAATCTGCAAGACAGAGACAACACTACTGGCAGTGCTAATGCATATGCCAATGTGGGAATTTAGGAGTTGCAAGTAAGTGGTATGTTCTGGTTGGTTCCTGTGTCCCAAATGGTATAATACTTAGGGGCATACGTTATGGATAGACCAAGACATTTAATATTCTCCCAGCATGCTACAAGGTGTGAAAGTCGCCAAGTTTTGAGGATGCATGACATTATTGGAAGACACTAAAGTCCAGGAAGGCATTCACTCTCACATTCATAATGGATACTTTTAAAGTTACCATTTGATCTTATATGTCAAGAAAACTGGGCCACCGCTGAAAACTACAATAATAAATAGATTCAGACACATGGAGTGCATGCAAAGTCTACACAGACAGGGCCTGAGTCTCTTACAGCTGTGAGACTGTGTCACCGTCTGGCCATCTGAAGATGTAATTACATGATTAAACTGCCTTAATGGTTAGTCTTTTAAGTGTATCATTATATTGTCCTTTTATTTTTTTGTTTTTTTGCAAGCTTTCTTATTTAAAATAAATCTTTACCTTATGGCTGGCCAATTGTGGTGAAGGAAGCATACCTTTTCAATTTCATTGCTTTATGCTTGTGAACATAGAGCCTGATTCAGATGTGGCAGTGCAGGGGAGACAGTATCAAGTAATATTTGCTAACTTTATCAGGTGCATTACATTTCAAGGACTTAATGGCCAGTTTTAGAAAGGAAAACAGCATGCTTTGTGTGGGCATTGTTTTTCTGTGTATTATTTAAGTGCATATGTATGGTATAAAGCATGTCAAGGAAAAAAGCAAAACTTCAAAATTCTCAAGGCTTCAAAATTATTTCTTTTTTTGTGAAAATAATAAAATACTTAGTCGTGGAAAAGCTTATTTGGGCAACAAGCAATATTTGGTTTATGAAAATTGTCTCACAAAAAGTGGCAGATATACCTCCAAAACAAAATTCTGTTCTTCTTACTCTCTCAAATTACTTATGAAATGAAGACTGTTATTGCTGAGGGTAATTAATAGTGTTTAAATTGTAATCTGCCAAAATTATTTGAATACGATCGCTGCTAAACATTTCAAAGCTCAGCTCTTAAGAGACATGGCGACCCTCCAGCACCATATTGAATAACAATACTACAGCATATGCTTGGCATCTGACTATTTGAAAGCCAATTGTTTTGTTTTCCTGGTCTTTCATATGTACTCCATATTAACCCTGAGAAGCTCTTGCTGCTTTAATAATCCAGCCCATATATGACATTTCACAATAAACTAAATGTGCACAAGGTAGCCCAATGGATTTGCCTACACCCACAAAGAGAATGCAGGTAGTGCAAAATGTCAAGGTTTTTAGAACAAAGGCACAGCTGAATAAGAGTCAGTCTTTTCTGTGTTGAGTTGATGTGTTTGTTTTAAATATCTGCTTGAAATCCTTGTGATGCAAAGAGCTCCCTGTGATAGCAACACCATGTGCAGCCAGGCGTGGCTGTTATAATTTGCAGGAATTTAATTATAGTCACGTCAGCAAAGTCATACACTCCCACTGCTGAGTGGGTAGTTCTGCTTTTCCAAGCAGGGCGTTATATATTAAGATTACAACAGGCAGGGCAATTAATTGTGCCTTCAAGATGTTCAGTTCCTCATTCCCATGGGAACAATGGGCACAAGCATACTGATTTTATGTGTATACTTTTTTAATTTGCCACACTGCTCATTAAATGCCACAGAAAAAGTTCTATTCACAAACTCATTTCAATTTTTTCTTTGAGTGTGTAGGTTTTCCCTTTAGACATTCAACATTTACTCCCAAATGCACTGTTTTATCCATATTTGAATATGAATATATTGCATGCTGCTTCATTTTGCAACATTTTTTTGTCACATCATTTTCTATAAAGTATGACTTTGCACACGAAAGGTATTCCCTCTATATTGCTAACACTTTATGGCTTGTCAGTGTATAATGTTTTACTCCACTGCTTCATTTCTTCTTTCATGACATTGGGATTATTTTTTATTTTTATAGCCATGGAAATCTGGAGCCTTTAAAAGCATACAGAGAATTTGTAGTTTCTGAAATGGGGAGGTTTTTAAATTATAATAAATTGCAGGTACAGTAGCAAAGTTTTGTTTTCATGGTTGAGTCTAAAGCCTTTGTTCACCTTGATTTTGTTTTTAAATTAATCTTAAGGTATCCCCCAAATTTTTCACAGTAATCTTAAAATGTACTATAAAAATAACATTTGAATGATTGGCTTTGTTGCATTAATTCTATAAGTAAACACCCAAAACTAAATTTTACCTCTCTGTAACAAAAAAATTACATGAACATATGTATTCAAAAGATAAAATGGCTGTAGTCAAGCATGTAACATTTTGGTCAAAAAAGAACTGCCTATCATAATATAAGCAACTGCACAGATATTTATCAAAGGAGCATGAGAGCAGGAGCTAATGTTTAACTATAGCTAGAATCAGAGTCCAAGAAACTAAACTAGAAACTAAACATGGACACATAAAAAGATCCTACAAATATCCTTGAAAACACAATATAAAATGGTAAAGTCATTATAACAAGAACAAACAGAAATATACACATTCATCAGTTACCCAAAGAAAAACTGATTATTGAACCTGCTTAATTCAGTTCGGGGTTGCAGAAGCCAGAGACAGTCTCATCAGCAACAGACACAAGGCTGGAACAAATGGAGTGGAGTGCCACTTTTAGAGTCACCAGTTAACCTGCAATATAAGAAGAGTTTAGGATGTGAAATAAACATTTACAGGTCTGGCTAGCTTGCAATTGCAAATTTGTGTGGTGTAATTATGTAGATGGACAAGCAAGCCTTCAATGGAAGGTAAAGAAAATAGATGGATTTCATCATTTCTCATCCTTTATAGTGCAAGATATATCTTGGACCAGAAATCCTGCATTTCCCATCCATAATAATTCCAGAAATAAAAAAAAAAACTTTTTTGTTAATTTTGTTAAAATTATAAACTTTTATAGAAGTACAAGAAACATATATCCACCTTAATAAAAGGACATGTTCCTGTGTGTCCAAACAGTTTCTATGACTCTGTTACAAGCCATTTAATATGGGATTTGTAAAAGCAGTACTATATTTGTAATGAGCCAGCGTTAAAATGACAAATGCAATAAAATGTATTACTACAAACATTTGTGATGTGCAACCTACTGAAATGATAAAGGTATTTCATTTAATTGCTACAAGGGTTTGTGATGCCCCATCTGTTGGAATGGTAAATGCAATGCAGTTTATTACTACATGCATTCCAAAATACATTTGCACTGCAAATATTAATGCTGACGTCTACATTGATTATGTACAATTTAACCCATCTTAAACCGGTAGCATGCCTTTTGTGTGTGTTTGTGTTTGTGTATCTATACTAATAAAAGGCAAAGCCCTCACTCACTCACTCACTCACTCACTCATCACTAATTCTCCAACTTCCCGTGTAGGTAGAAGGCTGAGATTTGGCAGGCTCATTCCTTACAGCTTACTTACAAAAGTTGGGCAGGTTTCATTTTGAAATTCTACGCGTAATGGTCATAACTGGAACCTATTTTTCCTCCATATACTGTAATGGACGTTAGCTTGATGGCCGTGGGGGGCAGAGCTGCGTGTGACATCATTACGCCTCCCACATAATCATGTGAACTGACTGTGATTGCAGTACATAGAAAAGAAGGAAGAGCTCCCAAAGAGCGGTGAAGAAAAACGCCGAATACTTTATTCGCGAGATACAAGTTTAATGAGAAGACATGAGGTATAAACGAAACTTTGGATCACTTTGTAAAGGAGTTAAAATTACTGTAGCGAGAAACTTTTAAGTGCCGGGTCTTAGCTAACATTAAATAAAGCCGTGGACATTGTAACATCACACAAGAGAGCAGCTCACGTGAACTGGCTGAGCGCAGTACGAGTGATCACTTCCATGCATCAAACCTGTTCAAAAAACGCATTACACAATTGACAAGGTAGGAAAAGAATATGCTCCGAGTTGAGCTCCACAGCTAACGCGGTCTTGCGGAAGCAAATTCATCACGCTGCCACCAAATACTCACAGAAAAATCCACAAGTTAATACACACGCTGTCTCTAGAGTTTCTCCACACTCAATGTATTCCTCGCATCCCCTTTATACCCTCTGATCTCCCATTTCAATTCAGATGCCTCCAATTTCCACTAAGGCTCTGCTGCGCGATGACAAGTAATAAGTCTCAGGGACGGAACCTACAAAAGATGCCATTGATTTCAGGCAAGATTGCTTTTCTCCTGGACAACTGTACGTTGCATTCTCAAGAGTGAGCTCGTGCAGCTTCGTCATATTACAACCGGAGTGCAGCCAGAAACTTTTAAGTACTGAGTTTTAGCTAACATTAAATAAAGCCGTGGACATCGCAACATCACGCGAGAGCAGCTCACGTAAACTGACTGAACGCAGTACGAGTGATCACTTCCATGCATAAAACCTGTTCAAAAAATGCATTACACAATTGACAAGGTGATGGCTTTATATGTCGTTCGTTTACAAAACAGCGGAGAAGCTGTGCAAAGGGTGTTTCACAAAAAAACAGCAGAGCGTCTTATATGAGCAGGCAGTCAGCTAAAGAAGGGAATCAATAAATATCTATAATTGTAATAAACGAACAAAAAATAACGTACAAGCCGCGGATTAAATAAAGGAAATGGGTACCTGAACAGTAAAGCAAGTCTCGAATAACTACACAATAACTATAAGAATCGTTATAAACGAACAATAAAACAGTACAGAACCGCAAAGCAAGGAGAAACGATGGCCTTATATTGCGTTCGTTTATAAAGCAGCGGAGAAGCTGTGTGAAGTCAGCTACACAAAAAAACAGCAGAGCGCCACACTCTGAATGTATTCCTGGCATTAACGTTATACCCTCTGATATCCCATTTCAATTCAAATGCCTTAAATTTCCAGTAAGGCTCTGCTTCGTGATGACAATTAATAAGTCTCAGGGACACACCCTACAGAAGGTTGCCATTGATTTGAGGCAACATTGCTTTCCTCCTGGACAAAACTATCCGTTGCATTCTCAAAAGTAATCTCAGTGCACAGCTTGGTCATATTACAACCGGACTGCTGAACTGACAATGTGGTATACAAAGAGATCCTTAATATAGTTATGGGTATATTTTCCCTCAGTTTAAAAAGGTTCTCTGTTCTTCTTAATAAAAATTTAAAAGCAGTTCTTCGTGGCTCGAAGCGCGGGGATTTTGCTATATATGTATATATATGTATATATATATATGTGTATATATGTATATAGGTATATAGGTATATATGTATATAGGTATATATGTATATATATATGTATGTATATGTATATATGTGTATATGTGTATATGTATATATGTGTGTGTGTGTATATATATATATGTATATATATATATATGTATATGTGTGTGTGTGTATATATATATATATATATATATATGTATATATATATATATATGTATATATGTATATATATATATATATGTATATATATATGTATATATATATATATATATATATGTATATATATATATATGTATATATGTATATATATATATATATATATATATATATATATATATATATATATATATATATATATATATATATATATATATATATATATATATATATATATATATATGTATATATATATATATATGTATATATGTATATATGTATATATGTGTATATATGTATATGTATATATATGTATATATGTATATGTATATATATGTATATATGTATATGTATATATATGTATATGTATATATATATATATATATACACATATACACATATATATATATATAGTGTGCACAAAACCAGGCTTTTATCAAGGCTTCG